>NC_142788.1:31269357-31364357 GCF_988280905.1 Pimephales promelas | reverse complement strand
GGTGGATGGATGAATGGATGGATGGACGGACAGATGGATGGATGAGTGGATGGATTGAGTGATTGATAGGCAGATGGATGGATGGATGGATGGATTGGTGGATGGACAGATGGATGGATGGACAGATGGATGGATGGATTGGTGGATGGACGGATGGATGGACAGATGGATGGATGAGTGGATGAGTGGATTGATGTATTGATGGATGATGAGTGGATGGATGGTTGTATGGATGGATGGATGGATTTATGAATGGATGGATGGTTGGATTGATTGACTGATTGATGTATTGATGGATGTATTGATTGATTGATGGATGAATAGATAGATGGATGGATTGATTTTTGATTGATGTATTAATGGATGGATGAGTGGATTGATGGATGGCTTGATGCTGAGATGTATCGGCCGATTAAAGCGATTATTTCCGCTATCAGCCGATCGTTCAAGAACAGCCGATGATTGGCGGATTATATGCTGTCAATCAAACGGGTTCAGAGAGACGACTCTGCCTCTGAAGTCTCGCTCTTCTCCTCAGGGTTTCCAGAACACAGACGCGTCTCCGTCCGAGCAGAACGCGGAGATCTTACGAACGCTGAAGTATCTGAGCGGCGTCGTGGACAGCATGAAGACACCGCCGGGGTCGAGGGACAACCCTGTGCGCTTCTGCCGAGACCTGCTGGACTGCCAGAGCCAGATGAGCGACGGTGAGCCTCTTCATCAGCCTTCATCACGCATCAGTGTCCAGTCCTGTTGGAACAGGTGTCAGTGTTAAAGGCACACTTCCGTTTTTGTCAAACAGCGCCCCCTAGAGTATCGGCTGATAAAATACATTATTTTTGCCATCGGCCGATTGTCTAAGAGCAGCGGATTATATCCTGTCAATCTAAATCTGTGTGAAGGGAATCTCTCCAGTCTACGCAACAACACGGCTTTAATAGTTAAAAAATAGCCACGTTAATGCAAACTTTATTAGACTGTAGTTCAGGGTTGCCAGATCTGCAGTTTTCCCGCATCAGACATTATCAATCATCACACAGAGCTTCGTGCTATCACTTCTGATAAGAAACAAAGTCTCAGCTTTCAAATTCTACACATTTTAATAAAACTCAAACAATAAATGGTGTTTTGACGCTCTTAAATGTGACGTGACAGATCGCTGTATAGTTTGCGGCATTATTTGGGAGAGATTTTCCTAGAGACCATTGTTATCTGCTGATATCGTTCTGAATGATCGGCGGAGAAATGTAGCGTCAGTGCATCTCTAGTTTAGGGATGGGCAATGATTAATCGCGATTAATCGCATCCAAAATAAAAGTTTGTGTTTACATAATATATGTGTGTAGTGTGTATAATTAATTTATAAAAACCCACACGTGCATGTATATATTTAAGAAAAATGTGTTATTAATATATCAAATATTTATATATTTATATATAATATTAATTGTGAATAAATATATATAAAATATATACATGCACATATTTCTTAAATATATACATGCATGTGTGGGTATTTATATATACAAATTAATTATACACACTACACACACATATATTATGTAAACACAAACTTTTATTTTGGATGCGATTAATCGCGATTAATCGTTGCCCATCCCTACTCTAGTTGTAAGTCTTCTTGTGGAATGACGACTTTAAATCATCAACTTTGTTTTGGTGTGTGTGTGTGTGTGTGTGTGTGTGTGTATCAGGACTGTTCTGGGTGGATCCAAATCTGGGCTGCACGTCTGACTCCATCCAGGTGTTCTGTAACTTCAGCTCAGGCGGACAGACCTGTCTGAACCCCGTCTCCACTGATAAGGTACTGCCATATATACTCAAATATGATATTACAATAACACTGATCATAATAAATTCCCAGATCGCAACGTCTGCAAGATGTCTGTTAAAGATCCCTTCGTCTGGAAAGCATCTGATAGACATCTTTACCATGCATTCTAAATCAATACATCTTAAAGACATCTTCTAAACGTCTATTTGACAACGTCCTTAAAAACACTCTAAAAAATATATCTTCATGATGTAAACACGCGCATCAAATAGACGTTCTATTACGTCCAGAATGAACTTCTGGTGCTGTTTTTAAATTAAGTTTTACTCTGAAACTGAGAAAATCACAGGCATGAATCTAAACAAGTCGTGCTCCATATTTGAGGTTTTTTAGTTTTGTTTCAAGCTTGAGCGTTCAGTGAGAGTGTGTTCGGCTGCAGTACCAAACGCTTCCTCTAGGGGAAACTCATCACTCATTTCCAATGCGTCATTTCTGACCGCGAGAAACACGAATGTGACGGATCATTTAACCTTTTCCATTCACATCCATGATTTGTGTGTGTGTTCATATACTAAGTGCCCAAACCTTGAAATAAAAATCTGAACCGAACAGCACCATAGAGTTAAATACATTTATTTTGAACTCACACTTTAATTCGGTTCATGTAATGACATCATTTCCATGGAGCTCTGATTAAACTCACTAAAGTTTGACTGTAAAAGCTCAAAATGAATGTTTCTGCATCATGAAAGTGTTTTTCTCTCTCTCTTCATTCCCTTACGGACGAAATCAAGCAAAGTTTCCTCGTTATCTAAACACCGAGAAGCGTTTGATGAAACTCAAGGTCGTGTTTCCTCTGAAAGGACAATCTGATTTTCATTTAAAGCTGATTTTCCTGTAAGCCGGATCATTTGTCAGCTTAGACCGTAAACATACAGTTGCCAAAACGCAGAATGCTGATTGCATAAACACTAAGAAGCATGTGTGTGTGTGTGTTTCCGATCTTCGCAGGCCGTGTTTGATGTGGGGAAAGTCCAGATGAAGTTCTTACACTTGTTGAGTGTGTCGGTCACTCAGAGCGTTTCCCTCCACTGTTTGAACGAGCCGGCGGACACTGGCGGCCGCGCGCCGAGGGCTCTGCGTTTCCAGGGCTGGAGCGGTCAGGTGTTCCAGGAAAACACTCCTCTGAGTCCTCAAGTGCTCCTGGACAACTGTGAGGTGATGTGAATCTGGATTAAAGATCCGGCTTTAGTCTACCCCAGATAGCAAACTGACATTGAATCAACGTGGAAATATGACATCGAAACAACGTTGATCTGACATTGTTTTGCTCATCGAATTAACGTTGAACCAACGTCAGACGCGTCATTCTTTCAAAACTAACGGAAAATCAACTTGAAATCAACGCGTTGTTTCAACGTTATGAAAGCAAACCAATTTTCGATTTTCATTTAGCTTTGAAGAATGCCGCGTCTGACGTTGGTTCAACGTTAATTCGATGAGCAAAATCAACGTTGTTTCAATGTCATGAGAGACGTCGTTTCCACGTTGATTCAATGTCAGTTTGCTGTCTGGGACACTTGACGTGACTGCGTTCACATTCAGAGAATTAATCTATTCTTTAAAGGGATAGTTCACTTTGAAATGAATTTTTGATATGTTTTATCTTACCTCAAGGGCATCTTTGTTTCCGCAGTATTTTCAATTTTGACATTTTTCGCTCAAACCGTTGTTGTCTATCAGTCATACACTGGAGGCTAAGGGGGTCCACCAAAGAGCAGCACAGAGAAGTCCAAATTAAACATGATTTAATGACTCGTAAATGTAAGGACACACTGATGGCCTAAGACACGAAACGAGCGGTTTGTGTGAGAAAACCAACAGTATTTATATCGTTTTTACCTCTTGTAATCACAGTGATCTGAATCAGTTGTTCAATGTCCAACTGAACCGAACTGAATCAGGTCAATGTTACGCCGGAAGTGATCGCTTGCGTGTGACGTCACTCAATATTTACACGGAGATTTCGGAAGTTTTACCTTTTACTAAATATATTTAGATATACCGAAATCGTCTTCCATTGCGGTTTCCCGTATATCTAAATATGTTTAGTGAAAGGTAAAACTTCCCAAATCTCTGTATAAACAAAGAGTGACGTCCAGACCGAAGCGCCCGTGCCGTCAGATCATTTTGTCATGGCTGTGGTTACAAGAGGTAAAAACAATATAAACACTGTTCGTTTTCTCACAAAAAACGCTCGTTTCGTGTCTTAGGCCATCAGTGTGTACTTACATTTACGAGTCATTAAATCATGTTTAATCTGGACTTCTCTTTGGTGGACCCCCTTAGCCTCCAGTGTATGACTGATAGACAACACCGGTTTAAGCGAAAAATATCAAAATTGAAAATACTGTGGAAACAAAGATGCCCTTGAGGTAAGCTAAAACATATCAAAAATTAATTTCAAAGTGAACTATCCCTTTAAAATCATTTCTGTCAGCTCTTCCGCCACGAAACTGCACTTCCCCGCGCGAGACTGTTGTTAACCTTAAAGTATTTCATGCGATTCTGGGATCGAATACTTGAGGTCTGGAATCAATCGGATACTTGTAATATAATAAATATTTCGATTCCTCGTATCGATTCTTTTCAATATGAGCGAGACTGTGTGTTCTGTCCTCATGTGTGTGTATCAGTGTGTTGCTCTTAAAGTGACAGCGCTCATATTTCTGCCGCTGTTACACTACGTTAACTCACTCGACGCCCACACAGACGAACATGAAGAGTTGAATAAAGTCGTTATTTTGTGCACAAAAGTATTCTCGTCGCCTGATAATCTTAAGGTTGAGCCGCTGTCGTCACTCGGACTATTTTAACCAGTGTTGTAGTACTCGAGACTCGGACTCGTCTCGGACTCGGTCTCGAGACCATATTTTAATGGTCTTGGTCTTGTCATGGTTTTGGTCTTGTCATTTTTTTTAGGACTCGGACTTATTCCCGAGTCCACTCGAGTTCAATTCAAAATATTTTTCATGATTATTAATGTATGTTAATAAAATATTTCTTTAAATTGATTGACACGCCCAGTGATTGGTGATTTTCTAGTGCGCAACTGCGCATGACAAATTGTAATAAAATTACTTTTAACACCACCTACTATGTGGCCTTTTTACCCTAAACTGATCATATTTTTTAAACTCTAAGTAAATTCAGTATAAAAAAAAGGATTTCTCTAAGTAAATAAAAGTAAATTAGGTAATCAACCCTCACTGGTCTCGGACTCGACTCGGACTCGACTCTCTCTGGTCTCGGACTCGACTCGGACTCGACTCTCTCTGGTCTCGGACTCGACTCGGACTCGACTCTCTCTGGTCTCGGTCTTGACTCGGACTCGACCGTCTCTGGTCTCGGACTCGACTCGGACTCGACTCTCTCTGGTCTCGGACTCGACTCGGAATCGACTCTCTCTGGTCTCGGACTCGACTCGGACTCGACTCTCTCTGGTCTCGGACTCGACTCGGACTCGACTCTCTCTGGTCTCGGACTCGACTCGGACTCGACTCTCTCTGGTCTCGGACTCGACTCGGACTCGACTCTCTGTGGTCTCGGACTCGACTCGGACTCGACTCTCTCTGGTCTCGGACTCGACTCTGGTCTCGGACTCGACTCGGACTCGACTCTCTCTGGTCTCGGACTCGACTCGGACTCGACTCTCTCTGGTCTCGGTCTCGACTCTCTCTGGTCTCGGACTCGACTCGGACTCGACTCTCTCTGGTCTCGGTCTCGACTCTCTCTGGTCTCGGACTCGACTCGGACTCGACTCTCTCTGGTCTCGGACTCGACTCTCTCTGGTCTCGGACTCGTCTCTCTCTGGTCTCGGACTCGACTCTCTCTGGACTCGGACTCGACTCGGACTCGACTCTCTCTGGTCTCGGACTCGACTCTCTCTGGTCTCGGACTCGACTCTCTCTGGTCTCGGACTCGACTCTCTGGTCTCGGACTCGACTCTCTCTGGTCTCGGACTCGACTCAGACTCGACTCTCTCTGGTCTCGGACTCGACTCGGACTCGACTCTCTCTGGTCTCGGACTCGTCTCTCTCTGGTCTCGGACTCGACTCTCTCTGGTCTCGGACTCGACTCTCTATGGACTCGGTCTCGACTCGGACTCGAGTGAGGTGGTCTCAACTACAACACTGATTTTAACAATGTCTTTAATAACTTTCTGGGCCGGTAAGTTTTAATTACAATAGAAGCCTATGGAGGAGTGATCCAGCTCTCAGATTTAATTTGTATCCTGAAGATGAACGAGAGTCTGACGGGGTTGAACAACATGAGGAAGAGTGATTACTGACAGAGTTTACATGTTTGGGTGGTGAACTATCCCTTTAACTTATCTGTGTGTTGTTGTTTTGAACCAGAGTGATTTATTTTCCCGTTTCTCCCGACAGATCCGCGACGGCGGCTGGCATCAGTCCCGATTCCTGTTCCAAACGCAGGACACGCATCATCTTCCCATCGTGGACGTTCAAGGTCTCGTTCCCTCGAGTCCAGGAGACCAGCGGCGCCTGGAAGTGGGTCCGGTTTGCTTCCTGTGAAACCACTGAAGGACTTCGTCTCCGAACGGGCCGAGCGACTGACGAGCAGACGAGACCGCAGTTATGTTTATCTGTGGAGTCTCGGGTGCGGTGTGCCCCGGTCCATCTCGAGTCCCGCTGTCAGACGAGGTTGTTCTTGTTAAAGACTCTTTAGACGGCGCTCTACCTCCTTCACGTACAGGTGCTCGTTTCCCAAACAAACTCTACGCAAGTACGCCAGTGCAAACTCTCAACGTAATCACTGAGTCTGAGTCTGTCAGAAACACAGCCGAGTTTAGACCTCAAGTTAGACCCGTCGACGGTTTTCTGACATAGAAATAACTGTTAAGACTACAGTGTGAAGACAAATCTTGCTGAGCAGTTAGTTGAAGAACACTAGTTATGTTATAATCCACATCCATCCACATATTCTAATGCAAATTTGGGGACATTAAAAAAAGCTGGATGGAAATGCCATCAACACTTGCAATAAGATTTCATTGGTAACTCTTTACAATAAGGTTCATTAGTTAGCATTGATTAGTGTATTAACTAACTATCTATCAATGAGCAATGCATTTGTTACAGTATTTAGTATAATAATAATCCAGCTGTTTAATGACGTATTAGTAAATGTTGAACTTAATATTAACTGAGATTAATGAAAGCTGTAGAAGGATTGCTCATTCTTAGTTCATGTTAACTAATGAACCTTATTGTACAGTGCTACAAAAAAACGTTCTCTGATAGGAAAATATGCGCATCAACTATGATGGAAACATTTACCAAGACTTTTTATTCTTTTATTACTGATATTTTGCACCAATTTTCCAGAATGTGCTGATGTTGTCCTCTTGAACACATGCGAGTGAAGCTCTGCTGTATTTGGCTATTTCAATAGTTGTGTTTTGCAGAAGCGTGTTTCCGCCACAGAATAAAACACTTTAAAAGATAATTGCGACTTTTTATCTACAGTTGCGAATTTACATCTCGCAATTCTGACTTTATAACTCGCAATTTTGACTTTTTTAACTCGCAATTCTGACTTTATATCTCGCAATTCTGACTTTATATCTCGCAATTCTGACTTTATATCACGCAATTCTGACTTTTTTAACTCGCAATTCTGACTTTATAACTCGCAATTCTGACTTTATATCTCGCAATTCTGACTTTTTTAACTCGCAATTCTGACTTTATATCTCGCAATTCTGACTTTATATCTCGCAATTCTGACTTTATATCACGCAATTCTGACTTTATATCTCGCAATTCTGACTTTATATCTCGCAATTCTGACTTTATATCACGCAATTCTGACTTTATATCACGCAATTCTGACTTTTTTAACTCACAATTCTGACTTTATATCTCGCAATTCTGACTTTTTTAACTCGCAATTCTGACTTTATATCTCGCAATTTTGACTTTTTTAACTCACAATTCTGACTTTATAACTCGCAATTCTGACTTTATATCTCGCAATTCTGACTTTTTTAACTCGCAATTCTGACTTTTTAACTCGCAATTCTGACTTTTTAACTCGCAATTCTGACTTTATATCTCACAATTCTGACTTTTTTAACTCGCAATTCTGACTTTTAACTCGCAATTCTGACTTTTTTAACTCGCAATTCTGACTTTATATCACACAATTCTGACTTTATTTCTCGCAATTCTGACTTTTTTAACTCGCAATTCTGACTTTATATCACACAATTCTGACTTTATTTCTCGCAATTCTGACTTTATATCACGCAATTCTGATTTTAGAACTCGCAGTTCTCACTTTATTTCACACAATTTGAGATTCTGCGATGCCATTGGTCCACTGGTTACTGCAGTTATCCAATCACAGCCTCTGCTGAGGCACTTTGATGGATTTATTCGGAAAATCGTAGTTTATGCACATCTTCCTATTGGATAAAACAATGCATCCGCCTCAATTGAGCGCATATGTTTGAGTTATGAATATTTTTTTTATTTATGCATGTCTTTGCATATCCATCCAGTGTTTTTTTAATGCAATTTTCACAAAATGCGCTTTAATAATAGGTGGATGGCGGTATAGCTATTGTTTTGCAACTTTCGATGGAAAAATAGCTACAGACTGTGATATTTGAAGGAACCACAGAAACACAAGTGTGCATGTCACGTATGTTCATCCACCAGTCAATCATTGGGATCTGTGTGTTTGTGTACCGTGTGTTTCTGGCCGTAAGGTGCTTGTTTGTGCTGGCTTCTTCTGTGTGTAGTCATTTCAATCAGAAAAAAAAACTAATTTATATGAACAGTGTGTTGATAAGTTATGCTATACTTTGGCTTAATATACTTTATACGTTAAGGAGAACGTCGTTCATGACCCTTAAAGAGACGCCGCAAGTATCAGACTGATGAAAACGATAATGAGGATACTTGATGGAAGTTTTTGGCAGCGAATGGTTATTTGAAATAATTTTAAATATTTCAAATAAGCGAATTTACATGCTTTACAAAAACTTATATTCGTGATATCTTTAAGGTCCTAACCAGATGCCATGAGATTCTAGAGACAAAATCACAGCCAATCAGAAGAGATTGTGGGCGGAGTCTCTCTGCAAGCGCACTGCACTCGAATCAAATCAATCCAAAATCACAGCCAATCAGAAGAGTGTGTGGGCGGAGTCTCTCTGAAAGCGCACTGCACTCACAGCTAATCAGAAGAGATTGTGGGCGGAGTCTCTCTGCAAGCACACTGCAATCACAGCCAATCAGAAGAGAGTGTGGGCGGAGTCTCTCTGCAGGCGCACTGCAATCACAGCCAATCAGAAGAGAGTGTGGGCGGAGTCTCTCTGCAGGCGCACTGCAATCACAGCCAATCAGAAGACAGTGTGGGCGGAGTCTCTCTGCAAGACGTGACGCGTCTGGTTAGGACACGGTGTCAGGGTTGTCGACTTCTCTGTGGTGCTGCAGTATTCAGCGTTTGCAAAGAGTTAGTCATTTTTTTTATTTTCCCTTATGTATATTTGGACATTATATGTTTGTTTATTTATGTTATCTTTTTATTTCTCAAAAAAATACTGTACTCCAATAAATTATGATATCTCTCAGAGATCTATCTGGTCACTTACCATTTAGTTCGAAATCTTATTTATGTCAAATTTGTATTTGTATATAAACACAAACAGGGAGTATATGTTGTGTTCTGGCAGCTGCGATTGGCCAGATTCAGATCACGTGATCACACACAGGAAGTGTAACACCTGTTAACTTATGATTACAGTATCGAAACTGTCACTAAATGTGCCTACAGAAACAAAACAAAGACGAAAAATGTAAATATTTAATATTTTGACATTAAATAAAATGTATGATTTAATCACAATGTTCTCATGAATTATTTGTTATTTCTGTTATTTTGACATTGCCTTTTCCACATGGTGTCTGTCTAAATATGTTACTAACAATAATAATATTAACATGGATATATGGAATATTGTAGGGAAAATATGTGTCCTTTTAGATATTTATTTCATACTGTATATTTATATCAAACATATTTATATCATACAGTCATCCAAACATTCTATATATATATATATATATATATATATGTGTGTGTGTGTGTGTGTGTGTGTTTATATAAAAAGAGAGAGAGATACATAAGTTTAGTAGTAGCTTACTGTTTTTTGTGAGGGTCTAAAATGTTATACTAGCTCGTTTCAGCTCGACGTATTATTATGTTGATGAAGGTATGCTGTTTTGTGGTAATGTTAATATGTTTAATAATGATAATATGTTAATGCCTGTTTGCTATTTGAAATGAATTAATAAATAAATAAATCTTGACGGCCCGACTGTCGTAAACTGTCGTAAAGCGGCACGGAATACGGCAGACACGTGTGCGGAGCGTGCTGCACGTATCCAGTGTTTTGGTTAGATAGCATAACATTAAATAATCCGTGTTAAATCTGTTGATGTGGTGAATATGTTACCTGTCATGGACAACAGCAGTGAAGCCGATGATGACCGGAGAGGAGTTAAGCGCAAGATAGCCTTGTCGAGGTCAGTTTCTTCAGTGTAAATATGTAATAATGTTGGGTAAATCGTAGTGTTTGTGTTTCTCTGTTTACATCTGTGAACGCATTGTCACTGTCGTATATATGTTTGGTTGTCTACAGTTAAATGTGGCTAAAACATCTGTATCAGTAAGATACTATAGTAAATTAAACGTAAGTTACCATGATTTACCGTTTAACAAACTAACTGTTAGGCTACGTGTTTTAACTCAATTAAATGGACATTATTGTATTCCGTTCATATCAGCATTCATATATCGATCATCTGACATTTAAAACTCATATTGATGATTGATCGCTATTTGAAACATAAACAAAATTAATTTATAATTTAAAATGAGCAAACGTTTAGTATAAAATCCTCTTGTGTTTGTGTTTCGACTTCTTAAGTTGTGATGTTTGTGAGACTGAAGAGGCCAAATACAGATGTCCGAGCTGCAAGAAACACACCTGCAGGTGACACACACACACACACATTCACTCACTCTCTCACTTTCAAACACACACAATGCCATGTTAACGTATGATAACATAAAATACATATTAAATATATTAATGAAGAGTTCAGATGCAAAAGCCTCTAAATGCCATTTGAAATTTTCTTCTTTAATGATGATTTTTATCAAACTTGTATATTTAAGTTCAGTAATTTCACTTCAATAACAATTATTAGGTAATTATCATTGCCATTTAAGTGAAATTACTGAACTTAAATATACAAGTTTGATAAAAATCATCATTAAAGAAGAAAATTTCAAATGGCATTTAGAGGCTTTTGCATCTGAACTCTTCATATATATATATATACTGTATATATATATTGCAAAAATAGAAACAAATATAACAAAAAAACATGTCAACGGTCCCCTTTAAAGCCTAAACTATTCTTCAGCCGCCCACATTTCTGTTCATGAGAAGAAATAAAGTATACCCGGGCCTTGTTGTGTTTGTGTATCCATAAATGTGTGTGTGCTGTTCTGAGCTCTGCTTCTGTCCTCAGTTTGGCTTGTGTGAAGCAGCACAAGATGGCGTCGGGATGCTGCGGTGTTCGAGACAAGACGACGTTCGTCCCTCTCTCTGAATTTGATGAAATGAACCTGCTCAGCGGTGAGTACCTGCAGCCGTCCGGACAGAAACCCCGTTTAATGAATGAGTTATCGAGGAGATAACGGTCCGCTCGTGTAGATTACAGGTTTCTGGAGGACACCGCTCGACTGAGTCAACAGTCCAACCGAGACGCCGTCCTGCTGCGCAGCCATCAACACCCGAAGGAGGTGAGTGCTATCCGGGTCACGGCACCAAATGTAACCGGTTCTACTTAACCCGCTCCATGTGGGATTCGAACCGGTGTCTCCGGCATGGGAGGCGGGTGCTAACAAGGACACTCAATATCTAGTTCAGTCACTAGTGCGCCTCTTGAGGCCAGGGGAGTGAGGTACACTATTTTGGCAAACAATATCTGACGCGCACACACAGACAAAGCGGCTCCTGAAGACACAAAAGCTGAGGACGTGTGACTCAGCCGCTGGCGTCGTGGACCGGTCGCGCTGACGATGTTCTCTGCGGCTTCAACAGCGAGATGCGACGTCGAAGTTCCACTTCAGAAGGGAACTCACCTTATTTTTCCTCTTTCAAGGGCACGTGGATGATCCGGAGAGCAAGAGCTGTCAAAGTCACGCTGAAGTTTCTGCCCAAGATGTTCAGCAAACACCGGGAGAACAGAACCGTCTTCAGAAGAGCGTAAGTCGCTGGGATTCATTTGTGCTCAAACGCTTTATCGTTATATGATTGTACGTTTATGCATTTCACAGTTAGGCCTGTTGGAACGAATTCCGAAATTCTAATATAATTCGAATATTAAAAAATCAATATTATTCGAATGCTGAATTTACTGTTCAAATATTACTTTATGTATATATTTTTTAATTTTCTTTTATATGCAATCTTGCCTTTTCGCTGCCTTGGCTTACATGCATGTGAAATTGAAATGCCTTTGTTTGTTGAACAATAAAGTTTTTGAGTCGTTATCCACGGTGTATCTAAATGTTAGCCTAAATGTTTAACGACGTGAAAAGCGCCTGTGAAGCGAAAAACGCAAATATCTCAACGGATTCGGTGCGCATCGAGCTTGTTGGAACCGTCTAGTCGAACTGAAAAGAACGATAAAAGTTTCAGAATCTTTGGTGGTGTTTTCGCGGAGATATCGGCCGAAAACCATCAGAAGCGCTTCAACCATATTCGCCACGAATAAAATGTGTAGTAGATGTCCCTCTAGTGGACCGAACATGTAACAACAACCACATGCTATAGTGGCATTGGCGATCCATAAGCATGTGCAATGTCGTAAATATGTAAATATTAACAATTGGATAAATTTTAGCATTTAATATTCAAATATTATTTGAATATTAAATAAAATTAGGAATGTAATTTGATAGGAAGATTGACAGCCCTATTTCACAGGCGCTTTTATCTAAAGCGACATTGCATTTCGAGGCACACATGATAGTATGGATTCATTGTATGTATGTAAATTGCCATAAGAATGATAACGTACGATATATCGGCCACCGTATCGGTATCGGCCGATATAAGTTTATTTTTAATGTTATCGGCCTGATAAGAAAATGTGGCCGATATATTAAAGCCGATTAAATAACGTATTTCCTTCATCTGAGACACTTCAGATGCGCACTGTTCAACATAGTGGTTTTGAATCGCTTGAAATATGATTGGAATTTGTTTATTTATTACAACATGACAAGTCAAAATATGCCACTATCAAAAACGGAAAATACAGTTAAATTAATATCGGCTGCATAAAATCATAATGAGAACCTTATAATTGTGTGCTTTTAATCATGAAACGTTTGTTTTTGTTATCAGGCTCTCAAAAAAGATATAAAAATTTGGATTTAGATTTATCGGCCGATATATCGGTTATCGGCTTTCGCATATAATTAATTATCGGTTATTGTTATCGGCCAAATTTTCATCAGCACTCGGCGACATGTTTTCTTTTGTGACGTGAATTTTATTTTAAACGATTGTTTTAACAGGCCTGTGTCGGGATGAGGCGTCTGTGTTTTAAAACAACCCAATAAATGAATTAAACATCTTACCTTTGGGAAGTTGGAGGTTATCCTAAGTTTAAGAAGTTAATTAAATTAAATTAAGTTTTGTCTTTAGAAAATAAACTATTAGACAATTCTTAAGATGTGTTAGAAAATAGGAGTTTTGTGAATCCGCTCCTGGTGCTTTCACACAGTTGTGTTTTGTTTTGCATTGAGCCACATGGTGGCGCTGTTGGTAAGTGCAGGGATGTGGAGGGTTACTGTCTCATCTGATGGACGTGGCTCGTGATAAATGCCAGTTTCTGGTGCTGCTCAATGGGATTGTGTTATTTAATGTGTGTTAAAAGGGCAGAAAGCTGGCAGAACAGTCTGTCAGGCTGGACCCGTACATCATTACTCTCTGTCCTGCTATTTTAATAAGCGTAATTAATGTCATTGAAGACGAAATCATCTACTGAACACGCCTCCCTTCATGACATCACCTCATCCCATATATGGCAGTGGAGTGGACACTGGTGATTGGCTGATGTTGTCTCTGAGGTGCTTGTGATTGGCCGAGTCTGGTGCAGAGAGTCTTGTGATTGGCCGAGTGAGTTCCAGGGATACTGTGATTGGCTAAGTGTACAATTAGCCTTCTAATTAGGAACGTCAACTCTGTACTGTGTTGATAAACATAAAAAGCATTATTCTGTGTGTGAATTAAAAGGTAAATATCAGTACTGTCATCAAACAATATGCATTGCCGTTATATAAGCCTGATCAGTGAATGAAGTGTGTTGAAGGAGCATTTGTATTTTACCATTAACTGGGACTGCAACCTTTTTGGTTTAGTTTAATTATTTGTTTAGTTGTGTAATTACTGTTGATGAACAGTTAAATTATTAAAGGCAAGTAATCAGCAAATAATTAGAAACATTCAACATTAGTGACTATTGGCCTTTCTACTGTGATGAAGAACATTAATCCAGACTGGAAAAACATGTCATGATGTATAAATCGTGCTGAAGTTTTGAATCGCTATGTTGTTGACTTTATATTTCGGGTGCCTCATCTAATTTTAATGTAGCTCTTTTGGGACAAGTGGCAATCTTTCAGATGACTTTTGATCAGGCAATCTGTGAAATAACAGGATTTATTTATATTTTTTAATCGGTCTGTCTGGCAACGAACTTGTCGAGCTGGCACTAACAAAGTTTGGCATTTGTGTCGGACTGTCGGAATAACTTTTCACTGGTAGTCACTGTATGAACAATATTTGGGTGTAATATGTCACAGCTTACTTTATTTTGCTCTCCTCACTTACATAAATGAACTATAGTGTCCTGATCACACTAGTGAAAAAAATATCTAAAAAATTTTAAGAGCCCGACCGATAAAGGATTCTGAAGGCCGATACAAATATTTGTTGGTTTTAAAATCCGATATATCGGCCGATATTTTTTATTTTATTTTTTTCAGGAACGCACAACAAAACATTAGCAGATTTCCCTAACATTAGTTATTTGTAGTTATGTATGAGTTTTAATTAAAATAATATGATGATGCGTTTTAAAAAAAATTGTTTCTTTTATTGTCGCAACAGAACAGAGGAGGAACCAAAGCTCATTAATTAATTAACAAAGCTCATTAAATTCCACTGATGATGGTGGCATTAGCTAGCTTTGTGGTTAGCTAGAATGTGTTGCGCGTTATAAACGAGTGTTGCCAACAGGCCAGGGACGGTGTAGAGTGCCCCCTGGTGGACAAACTTATACAACTCCAACATGACACGGTTGAAGCGTGATTCATCCGTTTTTATTTTATTTTTGAAATATTCATTTATATTAATGCCTAATATCGGCCGATAATATCGACCTGCCGATATATCGGTCTGGCTCTAAAAATTTGATCTGGTGTCTGAATCCATTTTTGGTTTGACTGTGTGTGACATTCAGCCGGTATGAGCGACAGAAGCAGGACAAACGAGGGACAGAAATGGGTTTCAGAATGTACCAAGTACACAATATCAGAAGCAGATGTTCAGCAACTGCTCATGGTTAGCGACACGCTGCGCTTTAGCCAGATGTGCCGAGGGAAGGCCGAAACCACAAAGCCAAAAATGAACGTTCAAATTCACAATCATCAGACGCGGTGCGGTTGCCGTGAACTGGACCCATGCCAGTGCAGTGCTTTAGGTCAAAGTTCACGCTTTAGTATGCTCCTTGTTGGCGTGTTGTCGTACATGTGTTCTGGAGCAAAAGTTTTACAGCCCCTAAATCACCCTGATGCTGATCTGTGTGCTTCCTCCGGAGGATCGCTGTCAGCTCCTTAACAAGACGCTTAGCAGAATTCGCTAATTCTGTCGGACATGATAAACGCCGATGGGTTTGGCATCTCATCGTGGAACGTGGAGTCCTGTGTGCACAAGACGCCCGTCTGTTGGGTTTACGTTGAGGACACGAGGATTTTTCCTGTCCGCTCTCGCCGCTGTGTTTGGTCAACTTTACAGTGGACATAAACATGTTTACAGTCTGGAGCAAAACGTGGTTTTGGTCTATATTGCAAATTTTGCCCTTCATGACGACTGTGAGGGGGGTGATTTTTATTTATTTATTTATTTATATATTTATATAACTCATCCGTTTCAATTATATTAAACTTTAAAGTTGTGCATAATTAAGGGCGTGGCCGCTTGAGTGACCAGTGGTGGAATGTAACGAAGTACAAATACTTTGTTACTTTACTTAAGTACATTTTTCACGTATCTTTACTTTACTTAAAGGGTTAGTTCACCCAAAAATGAACATTCTGTCAGTATTTACTCACCCTCATGTTGTTCCAACCCCGTAAGACCTTCGTTCATCATCGCAACACAAATTAAGATATTTAAGATATTAAGATCGCTCCATAGGCTTCTTGAGGGAATGACTCGAAAAGTCATTAAAGACATCGTTAAAATAGTCCAAGTGACTACAGGGGCTCAATCTTAACTTTATCAAACGACGAGAACACTTTTTGTGCGCAAAAAAACAACAAAAATAACGACTTTATTTCAACTATTCACTTCCTTCTCCATGGGCCTGTAGTCAGTTAACGTAGTGTGTTTGCGTAAAGCTACGTCACACGTAGGCTCACTATTGGCCGACGCTGGTCATGTGTGTGTGATGCGTGTGACGTACAATAACAGAAGCTTACGCTATTAAACTAGTAACCTGACTCGCGCAGAGGGAGAAATAAACCAATAGTTGAAATAAAGTCGTTATTTTTGTTGTTTTTTTACGCACAAAAGTGTTCTCGTCGTTTGATAAAGTTTAGATTGAGCCCCTGTAGTCACTTGGACTATTTTAACGATGTCTTTAATGACTTTTCGAGTCATTCCCTCAAGAAGCCTATGGACTAGTATGCAGAAGCGATCTTAATATCTTAAATATCTTAATTTGTGTTCGGAAGATGAACGAAGGTCTTACAGGGTTGAACAACATGAGGGTGAGGAAATACTGACAGAATTTTCATTTTTGGGTGAACTAACCCTTTAAGTAGAATAAATAGCGCATACTTTTTACTTTTACTTCGTTACATTTTGCAGCAATTGTTCTACTTTCTACTCCACTACATTTCTACAACTTCTGTTACATTTTCATTACATTTTCTGATAATTTTTCCCCGGCCAAAACGTAATCTGACCCGTCCGTCCATTGCACGTTTGTCTCACCAGTGACGTTTGGTTGCCATAGATACATCAACCCGGTCACACTAAATGCGTCTCGCACGCAGTGCGTTTATAGTGCAATTTATACGCGAAAATTAGTTTTTACGTGCACAGGAAACGCACCGTGTGTAATACACGTTTGGTTAGGATTATGGCAAGCCAAGAGGTTCAGAATTACACCATAAATTAATCGCGTTTACTGCCAAACATAGTTATTAACATATAGTAAGGATAAGCATGATGTGTATATTGCCTAATTGCAAGCTTGTTTCAGAAATGGTGACAACATTTTTTTTCCCATCATTATTGAACATCATTATAGGAGTATTAGTTTGAATGAGTTAGAATTAAATGTTTTATTAATCATTAGAAAATAGACATTAAGAAAATAAATTATGCATGTACTTTTACTTTTAATACTTAAAGTACATTTAAAATCAGGTACTTTTTACTTAAGTATGGTTGTCATTGTGTTACTTCTACTTTTACTTTTAAGTCAAGTCACATTTATTTATATAGCGCTTTTCACAATACAGATTGTATCAAAGCAGCTTCACAGTGATAAAGTAATATTTATCTGGTTATTTGTACTTTTACTTAAGTACTGAGATTCAGTACTTCCTCCACCACTGTGAGTGACAGGTGGATTGCCGCTGATGTCACTGCTAGCTGTTTGTCTGCTGTGTGTAGCGTCACGTGACCTCAGCTAATCCGCCTCGCTGCACATTCTCGTTTATCCGGGAGTGACGCGCGGCCAAGCCGGCTCCGCCCACTTTGGGCTTCAAAAATGCTCTTCAGAAACACTACGGGTGACGTCACACACACACTACGATCATATTTTTTTTTGTAGTCTATGATTTTTTTATCTCCACACAGCATCATAGTGGCGGCCTTATGGAATCGGATGTGGGCCGGATCTGGGCCGACACTATGTTTCTGTCCGGGTCAAGCTCCTTGTAAAAAAAAAACATGCAAAACGCATAAAAAGAGTCACAGTTTTTAGTGTAAACGCCCCTGTCAGACAGAGAGGCTCATGGGAGATTGAGTTCACACACAAGTGAAACAGAAACACCTCAGCTAATCCGCCTCGCTTCACGTTTTCGTTTATCCGGGATTGACGCGCAGCCAAGATGGCGACGGCCGGCTCCGCCCACTTTGGGCTTCAAAAATGCTCTTAAGTAACACTTCGGGTGACGTCACGCACGCTACGCACATACTTTTTTACAGTCTAAGATTGAAACTGGCGGAAGTGGTGTTTTGCGCGACGGCGCGGTTATAAACGAGGCTCCTGGTCACTCTGTACTGCGTTCGTGTGTTCACTTTAGACGTAATGCAGACTTCACTGTGCAACATCTGCCTTAGGTGAAGGGCCAGCTTGTGTTTGGGAGTGTGTGTGCCGTTACCTTCGAGATGTCATGTAGAATAACCAATTAATTATCGAACGGGGTGTGTTGTCCATGAGCGCAGGGCTCGTTCGGAGCGATGTTGACTTCTGTTGGAACGAGTCCTTGCAGGTTTTTTGGGCCTCTGAACGGATTCTGCTGTCTTTACAGGCTTTTAATACGTTTGCCTGTGCAAAACTCACCAGCTCCATCCTAAAGCGATTCACAGTTAACCATGGATTTCTGCATTGTATGTTTTTTAAAAGAGTAGTTCTCGTAATTTAAATTTCCTGATAATTTACTCGCCCCACGTCATCCAAGATATTCATGTTTTTCTTTGTTCAGTGGAATAGAAATGAAGGTTTTTGAGGAACGCTCTCCAGTGACTTCAATGGGGTCCAACGGGTCGAAGGTCCACATGTGAGTTTCAAAGTCTCGACACGATCCAGCCGAGGAATAAAAGTCTGATTGAGACAAACCAGCGCACATTTATAAAAAAATACACATTTATATAGTTTTAACCACTAATGCTGGTCTTGCTCTCGCTGTGATGCGACACGCGTTACGTAATCAGGTTTAAAGGTCAAGCGGGACGTAGGTGTAAGTACAGACCCAGCGAACGTGCAACGACTGAGTTAAACACCATTTATAAAAAAAAAAAAAGGTAAAACAACGATTTCGGATCATTTGAAGTTGGAGAAAATGAAAATTTTCACCATACTCTATATTTTCCGCCTACGTCAGGTTACCACTTGACCTTTCCAACGTGATTGCATAACGTGTGGCGCAACACAGCTAGTACCAGCGTTTGTGGTTAAAACTATATAAATGTTTATTTTGCTGTAAATGTCGGCTGGTTTGTCTAGATCAGAATTTTATTCCTCGGCTGGATCGTGTCGAGACTTTGAAACTCACATCTGACCTTTGACCCGTTGGACCCCATTGAAGTCACTATATGGAGAAACATCCTGGAATGTGTTCCTCAAAAACCTTCATTTCTTCTCGACTGCAGAAAGAAAGAAATTAACATCTTGGGTGAAAATTGAAGTGAACTCCTTTAACTCGCAGTTCTCAAAATCCTACTGCGTATATATTGGTTATAATGAAGCTTGACTGTTTCGTTTCTCTTTAGTTGACAGGGGTTTTAACACATTAAACTGCTATACTCTGCCTGTTGATGTCATTCCTCAGACATGGATTGCTTCTGGCTGCTTACTGCAGATAAATGCCATTGGTAATTAGAAAAGCTTATTCAGTCGAAGACTTCTGGCCCTTTCCGATGTGCCTGTTTCTGTTGATAATGATTTCCTGAGAGTGACATAATAAAAGCCTTGTTAAAGCAACCGCAACTCTTACCCAACAGGCTTTGTTGTTCCAGCGTCTTTGTGAAATTTCCCACACATGAGATCATGCGATTGAACCTGATCTCTGCTGTTTGTTGGTTTTCCGAGTCTATTCACGGTTTGCATCGATTAACCTTTTGTGTTATGCCTTGAGCACAACCGATGCAGTGATTTCAGTGATGCCCGTGTGTTTCAGTACCAGTTCAAAGTGACTCAAATTGTGTGTTTAAGACTTAAAGTGGACATTTTTACAAGATTTTAATGGAGTCGACTCTTCGGTGTCCCTAGAAGCACAATGGGGATGGATGAAATTATCATATATCGAAGATGATTACAACAGACGATCATCAACAATGTCTGGGAAAAATGTCACACATGAATTAATATAATTACACTCCAACCAAATTGGGTTGTTTTTAACCCAGTGTTTTTAAATTGTAGTGTATTTTGTCCGAAGACATGCACCAATTTTACGGAGCTGCACTCCACAAAATAACTGCGATCAATAACTCAACCCCTGGGTTGTTACGTCTGACCCAGGATCTGGGTTCTCAGATCAGTGGATATTCGACTGTTTTGTCCGTCCTTCCGTTAGACTCTCACACATGAATTACGTCGAATTAGCCTGACTTCGTCATACTTGTATTCTGTTCAGAATGTGAGTCTGATTATGAGGCATGTCTTTATCAAACCTGGAAAAACGCTGCACTCAATTGGATAGACTTACAACCAATCAGAGCAGCGCAGTAAGTGACGTATGTTGAGCGACTGTAGTTTTCATAGCAGAGAAAAGAGACCGGGAGCCAAAATGATGTTTTAATGATGATTTAAATACAAAATGATAGGGCTGTCAACTTTAGTCGTTTAGTCGACTAATCGGTCGATGCCGTCTTGGTCGACTGACATTCTTATTGGTCGACCAGTTGCATTTTTTTTTTTTTTTTTTTACCAATAGAAAGAACACAATATGTCACTTACATAAATGAACTATAGTGTCCTGCACAGACTAGTAAAAACATATATAAAAATGTATATCTGGTGTCAAATAAATTTTTTATCTTTTTTTTTGGTAAGCACAAACAATGGTCAGTTTGAGCTCTCGACTCTTCACAGTTGTCGCTGTGAGCAAAGATCTGGACTTGAGCGACCAGTTGTGAGCTGTAGCTGAGGGCTAACCAGGTGTTGTGAAAGATAACACACCTTTTTATTATTTTTTCTTGCCCAGGGCCTACAACAGGTGTATGTTCGACTTGACCTCACCGTTGAAGAATCCTTCTGTATCCCAACATTATTATGAAAACAAAACCCGGTGTCTATGGTGATTTAGAAATCGTACACGTCTTTTCGTTTTACACTTGGGTGTCTCAGTTTTCCCTGTCCGCTGGCGTCCCTGTAAACAGAAATGTCCAAAACATTTACTCTATCCATAACTAATTTTCTGGGAAATGGATGCAAATTAAGGGGTCAAAATAAATAATCTGACCCCAGATATGTGTTTTACTTAGAATCACCAACTTAATTCATTTAAACCATTTCTCAGAAAACAAGACCTGTTTTGGCTCCTAGTTAGGGATGCGTGATGTATCGGACACCATATCGGTATCTGCCGATATACGATCTTTTTTAACTTTAGCATTATCGGCTCGATAAGAAAATGTGTCTGATATATTAAAACCGATAAATAATAGATTATTTTTTTCAGATGTGCACTGTTCAACATGATGGTTTTAAATGGCTTGAAATTTGATTGGAATCACTTTAATAAGTGCAATATGTGCAGCGCACGGTTATAAAATCATAAGAACGTCATTATAGTTATGTGTAATGGACATGGATTTTAATGGTGAGACTCTTGTTTTTATAATCAGACACTCAAAAATTATTTAAGAACTTGGATTTAGATTAATCGGCCGATTTATCGGTTTTCAAATATATAAATAATTATCGGTTATCTCTATCTAGTGTCTTTATTCCAGAATTTTTATGTGTAATGGACATGGATTTCAATGGTGAGACTCTTGTTTTTGTAATCAGGCACTCAAAAATGATATAAGAATTTGGATTTAGATTAATCGGCCTACATATCGGTTATTATCGGCTTTCAAATATATAAATAATTATCGGTTATCTGTATCTAGTGTCTTTATTCCAGAATTTTTATGTGTAATGGACATGGATTTCAATGGTGAGACTCTTGTTTTTATAATCAGGCACTCAAAAATGATATAAGAATTTGGATTTAGATTAATCGGCCTACATATCGGTTATTATCGGCTTTCAAATATATAAATAATTATCGGTTATCTGTATCTAGTGTCTTTATTCCAGAATGTTTATGTGTAATGGACATGGATTTTAATAGTGAGACTCTTGTTTTTATAATCAGGCACTCAAAAATGATTTAAGAACTTGGATTTAGATTAATCGGCCGACTTATCGGTTATTATCGGTTTTCAAATATATAAATAATTATCGGTTATCTGTATCTAGTCTCTTTATTGCAGAATGTTTATGTGTAATGGACATGGATTTTAATGGTGAGACTCTTGTTTTTGTAATCAGACACTCAAAAATGACATAAGAATTTGGATTTAGATTAATCGGCCTATATATCGGTTATTATCGGTTTTCAAATATATAAATAATTATTGGTTATCTGTATCTAGTCTCTTTATTGCAGAATGTTTATGTGCAATGGACATGGATTTTAATGGTGAGACTCTTGTTTTTGTAATCAGACACTCAAAAATGATTTAAGAACTTGGATTTAGATTAATCGGCCGATTTATCGGTTTTCAAATATATAAATAATTATCGGTTATCTGTATTTAGTGTCTTTATTCCTGAATTTTTATGTGTAATGGACATGTATTTCAATGGTGAGACTCTTGTTTTTGTAATCAGGCACACAAAAATGATATAAGAATTTGGATTTAGATTAATCGGCCGACTTATCGGTTATTATCGGTTTTCAAATATATAAATAATTATCGGTTATCTGTATCTAGTGTCTTTATTCCAGAATGTTTATGTGCAATGGACATGGATTTTAATAGTGAGACTCTTGTTTTTGTAATCAGGCACACAAAAATGATATAAGAATTTGGATTTAGATTAATCGGCCAAGATATCGGTTATTATCGGCTTTCAAATATATAAATAATTACCGGTTATCTGTCTCTAGTCTCTTTATTGCAGAATGTTTCGATATTTCTACTGGAAAAGAAGCCAAAACATGTTGAGGAAGATGTTGAGCTTTTTCCATTAGTGGAAAAAAAGTTTCCATTGGCTGTTGTAGGCGTAACAATGCCTTCGCACCTGGTATTCCAGGACTTTTCCACCACGCCTTCCTCCCTGATCTCTAGCGGGACGCCAAGCCTGTGCAAACTCATAAATACCTTTGCCTGGAGGGCGGCAGAACATCTTTACACCTGTGAAAGTAAACCCTGCTCTCCTCCAAACCCCAATCCTTCGCCCTGACCTGCTGCCCACCCCAGGCTGGAAAACCACCACCGTTCCTGTCCAAACTCTTCTGCCAGAACCTTGATATCTGATCTCGTGTCTGAAGTGTGTGTGTTTTGGAGGGGCTGGTTGTGTAACAGTGCCATCTGGATCTGGTGTGTGAGTGTGCGCACTCAAGTCTTGGCGGAGACTTTTTTGGGATTGGCACGCAGGGTTCTGTGGAAACGGATTAGTCAGTGTATGATGGGCATATCAAAGATTCTTCTTCTTCTAGTCATGTGGTTCAGGACGAATAGCAAATAAGTCCGTGCTGAGTGTTTGGTTCACTTTTGGCCTATTTTGACTCATGCAAAGTTAAACGGGAGAAACTTTGTCCTGTTAAGCCAAAAATTGTTGTCTTCCATTTTGTCGTTCCAAACACTTGAGACCTTTGTTCGTCATCGAAACACAGATTGAGAAAGTTGAAATGCAAACTGAAAGGTTTCTGTCCATTGTAGTCTATTCACTCAAAAATTAGTGAGGTTCATAAAGGCGTCATAAAATAAATCCAAGTCGGGGCTTTTATACACTTAAGAATATTGATCAAATTATCTTGATTTTAGATTTCCAAAGTTTTCTCAATTTAAAAAAAAATACATTAAATCATCCATCCACTTATCCATCAATCCATCAATCCACTCGTCCATCCACTCGTCCATCCACTCATCCATCAATCCCAGACATTATCCACCCACTAACTAACCCACCATCCCAGACGTCCATCCATCCACTCGTCCATCCACCCACCTACTAACTCATCCAACCACTTATCCATTCATTCACTCATCCATCCATCCATCCACTCATCCAACCACTTATCCATTCACTCATCCCAGACATCCATCCACCCACCCACTAACTTATCCAACACTTATCGATTCATTCATTCACTCATCCATCAATCCATCCATCCACTCGTCCATCCACTCATCCATCAATCCCAGACATTATTCACCCACTAACTAACCCACCATCCCAGACGTCCATCCATCCATCCATCCACTCGTCCATCCTCCCACCTACTAACTCATCCAACCACTTATCCATTTATTCACTCATCCATCCATCCATCCATTCATCCAACCACTTATCCATTCACTCATCCCAGACATCCATCCACCCACCCACCCACTAACTTATCCAACACTTATCCATTCATTCACTCATCCATCAATCCATCCATCCATCCACTCATCCATCAATCCCAGACATTATCCACCCACTAACTAACCCACCATCACAGACGTCCATCCATCCATCCACTCGTCCATCCACCCACTAACTCATCCAACCACTTATCCATTCATTCACTCATCCAACCACTTATCCATTCACTCATCCACCCACCCACTCATCCATCCGTCCATCTTAAAACTCTTTATATTTGTACCAAAATTGTATGGATGGATTGATGTGAAGTTGTTTGGCAACCTTAACTTGAGGCTAATAGCTTCATCCTGAACTGGATCGATCTCAGTGTGACATCTTCAGCAGTTTGCTCTTGGCATCCTCGTGCCCTCCACCAGCGAGCGTGGGCTCCTACCCGGCTCATTACAGGCCTCGCAGGGGTTGGATTTGGTTTGTATTCGTGCTCATATTGCCAGGATCGGGCTGGCAGAGCCAAGTTTTCTGGTTTGTGCATGTGGCATTAAGAGTTGTTGAGTGTAAACTCTGAGCGGCAGCTGTGGAAGTGGTCCGCGCCGGTGTTTCATGCTCTTGTAAAGAAGTCTTTGGTTTTATTGTCTGTACTCCAGTTCTGCCACTCAACATGGGGTTTCAGCCAACTGAGTTATCGTCATCATAACCAAGATGCCCAGCATTGATTCGTTCCCTCCAAACGCACACCTTCTCGATTGCATTAGCAACACTGGCGACACTCCAGCATGTTGTTCCAGTAAACACTAACCATGATGCCAGACAGGCCTGGATCAACACATGTGCGGTCTGAATCATGTGAACTGCTTTATTGTTGTACACAGTGATGCTGTCTGGACTGTCCAGCTTCGTCAAAGAGTTTGATTACTGGAAAACCTTTGCCGTTGGCCTTCACGTAACTTTCTTTCTGTGAGAACATCGAGACCGTGAGTCGAGTGCTTCACATTGATCTGATTTTTAAATGACGATGATGACGAACACTTGAACCAAAAGTTATTCAGACACCACATATGGTTTGTTTTTCACTAGTGTGATCAGGACACTATAGTTCATTTGTGTAAGTGATGAGAGCAAAATAAAGTAAACTGTGACATATTACATCCAAATATTGTTCATACAGCGACTACCGTTTATACACATTTGGGACCATGATTTGGACACTTTGAGCTGATGATGTGTGTTTTCTGTGAGCTAAACTGGTATTATCTAATTGTGTAGTTAAATTTATAAGATATTCAACCTAATTCATGTTGTGAGAGTCCAACAGAAGGACAAAACCAGTCAAATATTATCGTATTATCGAGTTCTGCTCATCTTTTAATAACGTTTTCTAAACTATAGCGAATAATGTGGGAGATGTTGAAGGTGTGGGAATGCATTGGGTTTGGTTGTATATTGCATTATGGGGTTTAGATGGTGTTTGAGAACCATAACTCAGTTGTGCAATATCTGTCTGGTTTTAATCCCGCAGGGAAGGACGATTCCACTGGCATATGAAGATCCACTTTCCTCAGAGCGATGCGGTTTATTCACAGAGGTATGAAACGCCCTTCTCTTCTGTTGTGCTCTTTTGTAAAGTATTTAGGTGGGGGTTTGGTTGATGACGTTGGAGAATACAGTCATACAAATGTAATGTACGATATAATGTCTCCGGATTTGGAAAAAGTAGGGCTGTACCTATAATCAAATTGTTAAATGGGTTGTTCTTTTTTTTTTTTTTTTTAGATTTTAAATGATTCATTAAATTGTTAATTGTTTTATAACTTCATTTAATTACCCCGTTTTCTGATAATAAATTTGAATTATATCATAAATCCAGAAAAATTTAATAATGTATACAGACAACAAATAACATCATTTCTCATAGGGCGTATTACTGGAACAAAATTTATGAAACTATTCAATTGTTCTGTGAATTTAATTGATTGGACGTGGTTTTTGATTATTAACATATTTAAACCATTAGAACGAAACCCAGAATTTTAACACGGAAAACAGAGAATTGGGGGAAAATAAAACAGAATTTGTGAAATAAAAATGGATTTTATAGGGTTCCAAAAATGTGTTTAAAAAAAGTTTATATATATATATATATATATATATATATATATATTGGTTTTGTAATGATTTTTTAAATTGCATTGGTTTCGTAATTTATTAGACATGCATTTTGAAGCCAATAGTTATGAGTAGCATTATTAAAGGCATAGGTAAGCCAAAAATATATTTAATATTTTTTTTATATATTTTTTTTATTTTTTTATATATTTTTTTATATATATATTTTTTAATTATATATATATATATATATATATTTTTATATATATTTAGAAGTAGTCCTAGGTTTTTCACCGATCAGAGAACATTTTTTCATTGGTTTGGTTCTGGAGTCTGACAATCAATAATTGTCGAAAAAAGGTTGAATTTTCGATTCACGATCACTAGGGGGTGTAAAATAAACATTGTGGGAGGAGCCTATTTTGCTTAAGTCTCTGTGTATACAGTATGTGTAAAACATAAAATAGTCATTCTGATGGTCTAGAAAGTATTCACGGACCATCAGAATGACCATTTCATGTTTCCAAATCCATGAAACGAGAGCGTTTCAATTGATGTCACGATCCAGAAAACAGTGTTTTGTCCACTTGGACGAGCCGTCAGAATCCTGAGGGTCAGGGTGTGTGAATATCGACAGAATTTGCCATTTCTTTGAATTGTCAGTTTTATTTGTCTTCCCTTTCCTCAGGTTTCCTGATGACCAACAGCTCGATCAGATCCTCAACGAATACATTCATCCTTCACAATCAGATCCGGTCAAACGACAAAAGTACGTCACCCATCCCATCAATGCCACGTTTATCTGACGTTACCGTCATTGGTGCAACACTATGAACCTGCACACTTAATTTAATCTTAAAAATCGGTTAATTAAGAATAATCATTTGCTTATTCAAATCAGGTCAGCAGCAAAAACAGTGGTTAACAAAGTGAGATGGAGTATATTTGTGTTATTTAACATATTGAATTATTGCAGGTTTGTTGACGCTTTCACTCGACATGCGCACTGAAATTAATAATATTAACAGTGTTCGTCCAATGTGCTTAAAGTACTTGAATTTTACTTTTTTA
Organism: Pimephales promelas; assembly: GCF_988280905.1. NCBI lineage: Eukaryota > Metazoa > Chordata > Actinopteri > Cypriniformes > Leuciscidae > Pimephales > Pimephales promelas. The sequence goes on along the minus strand of NC_142788.1, from coordinate 31,336,661 downwards.
AATCCTAGAAATCCCTTTAAAATGTTGATCTTTATGAAAAACTACTTTTTTATTATGTGACAGTGAAATTAGTGTTTAATTTTATTTCTAAAGCAATCTTTTCACGCAATATTAACGCTGCAACCCGTCTGATGGCTGTGAGTGTGATAATGCTCATTAATATTCAAGTATATGACTTTCATTCATATCTTTATCATAGAATCCTTTCAGTGGTTAAAGTTTGTTTTGTTTTGCACTTGTTTAATTAGTTCATTTGTGTTTGTCTATGAAAGATAATAAAGATATTGATTGATAAATGAGCTGTTTGATTATAGTCCTTGAAAACCCAAAAGTAGAGCTGGAGCTGCCTGTGAGCCGTGTGCTGGACGACGATCTCCAGCAGTGGTTTGACGTTGATCTGGGTGGACGGGTGCCGCTTTAAAACACACAGGTCTCAAGTTGACATCTGGCATTTTCACGTTTCTCGACGCCTGCGTCTCGTTTGTGATCTCGATGTGGCGTGAGCGCAGGATTGTCAGTCAGTGAGATTGCGTCTGGCTCTTTCCGTCAGTCCTCGAGTTTATTGATGACGGACTGCCAGGGAGAAGTGGGACAGATTAATGTTCTTAACGTCTCCACATGATGATGAAAGTGGCCATGGTTTATTCATGGAACGGGTTTAGAGCCATTTGGGTCAGCACTTTAATATTATTATTCTTATTATGACGTCCGCCCTTTTATTCAGCTGGAGCGTAGATGCAGAACTCAAGCTGGAAATAAACTCTTTACACGGTGATAATAGGCCACTAAATCAACACTAGAATACAGCTGGACGTCTTTTGGATGACTTGCTCCTGATTCAAGGCATCTTTCAGGGAGGGTTTGATCGTTTTGTAAACTGTGAAAGCCACTTTCAGAATACAGGTGAAACTCGAAAAATATGGTCCATTTATTTCAGTAATTCAGCTTAAAAGGTGAAACTAATGTATTATATAGACTCATTACATGCACAGTGAGATATTTCAAGCCTTTATTTGTTATAATTGTGATGATTATGGCTTACATATGAAGAGTTCAGATGCAAAATCCTCTAAATGCCATTTGAAATTTTCTTCTTTAATGATGATTTTTATCAAACTTGTATATTTAAGTTCAGTGATTTCACTTAAATGGCAATGATAATTACCTATTAATTGTTATTTAAGTGAAATTACTGAACTTAAATATACAAGTTTGATAAAAATCATCATTAAAAAGAAAATTTCAAATGGCATTTAGAGGCTTTTGCATCTGAACTCTTCATATGTGAACTTTTCACATTATTTTAATTTTGAATTTGGGGTTTTCATATCTGTAATCCATAATCATCACAATTATAACAAATAAAGGCTTGAAATATCTCACTTTACATGTAATGAGTCTATATAATATATTAGTTTCACTTTTTAAGTTGAATTACTGAAATAAATGCACCATATTCTCGTTTTTTCGAGATTTTACCAGTATAAATGGACAAAACTTTGTAGCGCCTCTCGTCCAGTAAATCATAATTGACAGTGTCAACTTTATAATGATAAATACTGCTTTGACAGATCGCCGATCACCTCTTCATCTTCACTACTCGTCACCACATGATGAACATCAGAAGGAATGTCGAAAGATTCAGAACAACTTCCTGGAGTCAGTCACGACTCATGTAATCCACCAATCAGGGAAGACGGCAGTAAAACAGCTTGAGGACGACGTCACATTACGTTTACCTCAGAAAAGACATTCACTGACCATAAACTCCATAGTTAGCTGGCAGTCTTGCATAGCCATGTGACTCCATCGCAGCTTTCATTGGCCAAGAGCCGCCCAATCACAGTCCGTGAACATGTTAAGTCGAAGTCCCTATGATAACAGATCGCCGTGCTTCTCGTATATTATTAAATCAAGAACGTTGCCGTGAACTTCGCACAACAATCCGTTTATTTGTAGAAATGTGCACACACACACACTGGTGTATTGGTGAACTGTTTTCCATGGATTTGGATTTGTGTATTTTGCGAAAATAAATTCTGTATAATGAATATAAAATGTGAAAAATGTGTTTTGTAAATGAGACGGTGGTGTGTGTGTGTGAGGAAATAGATGAGAGTGATTCGGCATCACGTCCCTTCCTCCCCAGCGTCTCCTCACAGTGTGTGTGTTTGTGTGTGTGTGTGTTACGCAACCCAGGCATTGTTCTGATATCAGGCATCGGCTGTCAGGACATGTTCCACGCTTCCACACGAGTGTGTGTGTGTGTGTGTGTGTGTGTGTGTGTGTGTGTGTGTGTGTGTGTGTGTGTGTGTGTGTGTGTGTGCTTTGGAGTCTGATGAACACTGTGGGATTCGGCTGTGATAATGAGTTGAGATGAATGATGGGTTTTATCAAGATAACCATCAGCTTCAGGAACACAATGGAGAGGCGTCACTGCGGGTTGAGCCGCCGGACACTGTGTGTGTGTGTGTGTGGTCAAGTGTTTGGATGCATATTCGTATTCTTTATTCCGACTATTTTCCACATTAGAGTAATAGTGCTGTGATGGAAACTCTTAAATAATGCTAATGAAGTCTGGGAATTATTCAAATCATAAATCCAGAAAATGTGTGATTTATATTTAAATTTATGTTTGCATAAAATCCTGAAAAATTCCAATATAATTTTCTGAAAGATTATAACATTTCATTGGGCCCTATTATTGTATAAAATAGTAATATTTTTAAAAAACTTTTAAATAAATAAAGTGTTTTTCATGCTTTTTGATTCTTAAATGAAATAAATTGTTGTATATAATTGAGAAATAGAATTATTATTATATGTGTGTCATGATTGCAATTTATTATGAAACTTTAGTATAACCATTAAAACAGAAAAAGAATCAATAATCCATTATTTATTAATAAATATAGTAAGAAAAGAGGATGTTGCAGGATGTGCACTCTGTGTCTGACCTCACGCATGTTGTGTTCTAGGTTACAGATCTACGTCCACAGCCCTCGTGAGGACATATGTGTGTTCCTGAAGGCAGAGCAGAGACTACACAACTCTCTCAGGCAAGACCATCCACCCATCTATCCATCCATCCACCCATCCATCCACCCATCCATCCACTCATCCACCCATCCATCCATCCATCCATCCACCCACCCATTCATCCATCCACCCATCCATCCATTCATCCATCCATCGATCCATCCATTCATCCACCCATCTATCCATCCACCCACCCACCCACCCACCCACCCATCAATCCACTTGTCCATCATCCACCCACCCATCCATCCATCCATCCATCAATCCACTTGTCCATAAATCTATCTATCCATCCATCCACCCACCCATTCATCCACCCACCCATTCATCCACCCATCTATCCATCCACCCACCCACCCATCAATCCACTTGTCCATAAATCTATCTATCCATCCACTCATCCACGCATCTATCCATCTATCCATCCACCCACCCATCCACCCATCCATCCATCCATTCATCCACCCACCCATCCATCCATCCATCCATCCATCCATTCATCCACCCACCCACCCATCCACCCATCCATCCATCCATCCACCCACCCATCCATCCATCCACCCATCCATCCATCCATCCATCTATCCATCCACCCACCCACCCACCCATCCATCCATCCACCCACCCACCCATCAATCCACTTGTCCATCCATCCATCCATCTAAATCTATCCATCCATCCACTCATCCACGCATCTATCCATCCATCCACCCACCCATCCATCCATCCATCCATCCACCCACCCACCCATCAATCCACTTGTCCATCCATCCATCCATCTAAATCTATCCATCCATCCACTCATCCACGCATCTATCCATCCATCCACCCACCCATCCATCCATCAATCCACTTGTCCATAAATCTATCCATCCATCCACCCATCCATCCATCCACTCATCCATCCATCCACTCATCCATCCACTCATCCATCTATCCACCCATCCACGCCATCCTTACTGTTCGTTTTCACTGTTTCAAGAGCTGAGATTCAGATATGATAATGAGCGTTTGCTTTCTGACCAATCACAGCAGAGCAGCTCTCAGAGAGGCGGAGCTTAGAGAGACTGAACCTTTGATCAAAGCGTTTCAGACACTGAGAGGAAGGAGTTAATGTGCGATGGGTGTAATGAGAAAAATAAAGTGTTTTTGACCTTGGATGCGTGTAAACCTGTTTCTGTTGATGTTCTCATCACTAATCTCAGCATGTGACGTGTTTTCGGCTTCCTGTCCTTGTAAATGCCACTTGAGTGGTGTGTGTGTGTTTTATAGTGTCTTTGGTAAGAACTTAAACATATCCCGAGAGAACGGAGGCTTTCGATTGGCTGAAACCCTCTCCTTGATTTATTCCTCCTTGTATGAAATCGGCACAAAATGCTTTATGGGAATGACATCACTGCTCATAAATTCCCCCGGAGTTACGCAGTTTAATCGCTTTGGGACTCGTCAGAGATGATTTTGTTTTCCTGTCAGAGATTCGTAAATCTCAGTGTTTGAGTCTGAACTGATTCTGGATCAGTCGCTTCATTTTCAAATCAATCACAAATTGATTGAGCATAAATTTTTTACCCTGTCAATTGTTTGAGAAAAGCATGGGATAGACATTACAAAACAAATGTATGCTGCTCAGAGATTGCATGAATATGAATTAAAAATTGTATATTTATATATAATATAAAATATATTTATTATCATCATACTGACTAATCGTAATCCTCGGATATTTTTTATTTTAGCTTTATTAAGGACTTATCAATTTATATTTAATTTTGTTATTTAATAAAATTGGTGTGCATGTGTGTAATTATATATATATATATATGAAGAGTTCAGATGCAAAAGCCTCTAAATGCCATTTGAAATTTTCTTCTTTAATGATGATTTTTATCAAACTTGTATATTTAAGTTCAGTAATTTCACTTAAATGGCAATGATAATTACCTATTAATTGTTATTGAAGTGAAATTACTGAACTTAAATATACAAGTTTGATAAAAATCATCATTGAAGAAGAAAATTTCAAATGGCATTTAGAGGCTTTTGCATCTGAACTCTTCATATATATATATATATATATATATATATACTGTATGTAGATGTTTTTGCAAATAAATATAATTATATATATTTCTCATTATATATAATATTAATAATATTTATATGCACACACTTTTTAAAATATTTAAATATATAAATGCACAATTATATACATAATTATTTATTATATATCATTTCAATTATTCTTAATAGTTGTTTATAAATAAATTATTAGAATATATAACACATTATTTATATATATTTATATTTATATAGTCATACACACTCACATCTGTAACTGAATTTTCTGACACCTAGCTAGTTTGTATGATTGAATGTTTGTGCAAAAAAACCCACGAGATTAAAATAGATCAGATTATGGAGTTGCTCGGATAAAATTACTGTTTTCCACTTAAAAGATGTTTCCGTGAATGCTGTGAACATACTTGTGGTCGAGAGTCTCTTATGTGCTCCAACACACACACACACACACACTCACACATACTTGTTTTTATGCATTGTGGGGGTCACCTGTCAGAAATGCTACATAATGAGGACCACCCTTTCTAATGAACTTTAAGACCTAAAAAAAAATATTGTGACAACTCTCTCTCACACACACACACACTCACTCTCATTGCATCTGTTGTTTGGTGTTTAATGGTTAACTAAGCAGAGTATTGGAGTGGAGTGATTTTTGAATGGAGTGTGGAGCGGATGTTCACTACTGCTCCATCACGAGTACAATTGAGGGTTGATGAGTACTGATGAGGGTTGATGAGTACTGATGAGAGTTGATGAGTACTGATGAGGGTTGATGAGTACTGATGAGAGTTGATGAGTACTGATGAGGGTTGATGAGTACTGATGAGAGTTGATGAGTACTGATGAGAGTTGATGAGTACTGATGAGGGTTGATGAGTACTGATGAGTACTGATGAGGGTTGATGAGTACTGATGAGGGTTGATGAGTACTGATGAGGGTTGATGAGTACTGATGAGTACTGATGAGTACTGATGAGGGTTGATGAGTACTGATGAGAGTTGATGAGTACTGATGAGGGTTGATGAGTACTGATGAGAGTTGATGAGTACTGATGAGGGTTGATGAGTACTGATGAGGGTTGATGAGTACTGATGAGGGTTGATGAGTACTGATGAGGGTTGATGAGTACTGATGAGAGTTGATGAGTACTGATGAGGGTTGATGAGTACTGATGAGGGTTGATGAGTACTGATGAGGGTTGATGAGTACTGATGAGGGTTGATGAGTACTGATGAGAGTTGATGAGTACTGATGAGGGTTGATGAGTACTGATGAGGGTTGATGAGTACTGATGAGTACTGATGAGGGTTGATGAGTACTGATGAGGGTTGATGAGTACTGATGAGGGTTGATGAGTACTGATGAGGGTTGATGAGTACTGATGAGGGTTGATGAGTACTGATGAGGGTTGATGAGGGTTGATGAGTACTGATGAGAGTTGATGAGTACTGATGAGAGTTGATGAGGGTTGATGAGGGTTGATGAGTACTGATGAGAGTTGATGAGTACTGATGAGGGTTGATGAGTACTGATGAGGGTTGATGAGTACTGATGAGTACTGATGAGGGTTGATGAGTACTGATGAGGGTTTATGAGTACTGATGAGGGTTGATGAGTACTGATGAGAGTTGATGAGTACTGATGAGTACTGATGAGGGTTGATGAGTACTGATGAGTACTGATGAGGGTTGATGAGTACTGATGAGGGTTTATGAGTACTGATGAGGGTTTATGAGTACTGATGAGAGTTGATGAGTACTGATGAGAGTTGATGAGTACTGATGAGAGTTGATGAGTACTGATGAGGGTTGATGAGTACTGATGAGAGTTGACGAGTACTGATGAGAGTTGATGAGTACTGATGAGGGTTGATGAGTACTGATGAGAGTTGATGAGGGTTGATGAGTACTGATGAGGGTTGATGAGTACTGATGAGGGTTGATGAGTACTGATGAGGGTTGATGAGTACTGATGAGGGTTGATGAGTACTGATGAGGGTTGATGAGTACTGATGAGTACTGATGAGGGTTGATGAGTACTGATGAGGGTTGATGAGTACTGATGAGGGTTGATGAGTACTGATGAGAGTTGATGAGTACTGATGAGAGTTGGTGAGTACTGATGAGGGTCGACTTTTGAAAGTTGAGTTCCTCAGTTAAGGTTTGGCTCGGTCCGGCTTGTTTTCCTTTGCGGTGAGTTTTTGCCTGTAAAACAGAAGGAGTGTGTGAGGATCTGTAAAACAGAAGGAGTGTGTGAGGATCTGTAAAACAGAAGGAGTGTGTGAGGATCTGTAAAACAGAAGGAGTGTGTGAGGATCTGTTGCCTGCATGTTCACCAACAGCATCTGAAAGCTTCTGTGTTCTTCACGGATCCCGAATCCCTGATTTACGAGGCTCTGGACTCCTGACGGATACGCTGATGTCATGAGAGAGAGAGTGAAAGGCCTCGGTGTGTGTTAAATTGGTTCTTGATTCATGATGTCATGAGAGAAAGTGAAAAGTGTGTGTTAAAGCTGTTCCTGATTCATGTTGGACTACTTTCCAGAGTCTTAGCCTCCGGTTGATGTTTATGGAGATTCCTGTCGTTCCTCCAAACATGATGTCATGGGAAGAGGAGAACGTCAACACAGATGCATTAATATTACAACTAATATAGTTATAATTCATGATTAATCAGTGCTGGTAGCGTCTCTTCTGCTCACCAAAGCTGCGTTTATTTGATCAAAAATACTGTGAAAATGATGAAATATCATTCCAGAGTAAATCATCTGTTTTCTATGTGAATATCCAGTAAAGTGTAATTTATTCCTGTGATCAAAGTTGAATTTATCATCATTACTCCAGTCTTCAGTGTCACATGACCCTTCAGAAATCAAGTTTAATTATTTTATAAAGCACATTAAAAACAGGCACAAGACTGACTAAAGTGCTGTTCAAAACATCTAAATGATCACACACAAGATAATACACATGAATATAATATAATATACACATTTAAGAAAGGGGAAAAAATCGTTTGCTCAAATTTCTAAACATTTTCAGTATTTAATTAACATTAGATGTGTTCAAATAATCAAATATTATTAATGATAAATTCTATTGTTAATTATATTTAGCATGAGGAATATTTTTAGGTTCCTAAATAATTGTGAGAAATTTTTCAATTATCAATGTTGGAAACATTCAAATATCATTCAAAAGGCCGATTGAAGTATCCAGATATTGTTGTGTGTGTGTGTGTGTGTGTGTGTGTGTGTGTTGTGTAATGTGACTGGTGTTCTCGGCAGGTTCCTCGAGCTTGACCTGAAGAAAACTCTGCGGGAAAACCTGATGCATAAGACTATCGTGGAATACCCAGAAGTCTTTGTGGTTCTGAAACGCCACAGTCAGGAGTTCCTCGCTCACACACCGGGTACGAACACACTCATACAGCACACATACACGTGGAGTGTATCATACATCACAGAAGCAGAAAACATGCTTTATTCATCCATTATCCATTATTTTGCATATGGAATTTTCTGAGGTTTTTAAAGGATTTTGAGCAATACTTTTTTACTTTTAACTACTTTGCTGATAAAAGTTTTTTTATTGATAATTTTTATTTCATTCATTCTATGTTAGATTTATTAAAAAATAACCTTATCAATTATAAATGGCATTATTATTATACTATTTTGCACAAGTTTTGAAATAATTTAGGAATGATTTGCTTGGCATTTAAGCCTATTTAACCCCATTCTTATTTTACTAAAATTGTAGTAATTGCTAATTTTATGTATTTATTCAATGTTAAATGCATTTAACACAATATTGTATTAGTAATAGCATATAAATAGCATATACAATATTTTTAGGTTTATTTCATTACAACTTTTGCATATTTATAGAGGATGATTTACCTCTTATTTCACTTTTTTTGTTAAGCTTAATATTTTAAATAATTCTAGCAATTCCTAAATTAATCAATAATAAACTATATTACTAATTATAATGAGGTTCTTGTATCAATTTTATATATATATATATATATATATATAGAATTTTTATAGAGCATTATTTAACCATTCATTATTTTTTTTTTAATTAATAATACTTTAATTTTAGCAATTATTAAAAATGTTCAGTATTTTTTTTAACATAAGATCTGTAAAAATAATCATATATTATTCATGATAAATTATAGTTTTCATTATATTTTGGGACTTAAGGAACATTTTTAGGTTTCTAAAATAATTTTGAGAAGAATTCAACACTTTTTTGCGTATTCATACAGCATTATTTACCCCTTATTTTACTTTTTAAGTTTAATACTTTAAATAATTTCAGCAATTTAACTTTTTAGTAAACAGGTGAAACTCATAAAATTAGAATATTGTGAAAAGGTTTTCATAAGTTGTAATCCACAATTATAACAAATAAAGGCTTGAAATGTCTCACTTTTGCATGTAATGAGTCTATATAGCATATTAGTTTCACCTTTTAAGTTGAATTACTGAAATAAATGAACGTTTGCCCCATATTCTCATTGAATTGTAATTAAAAGGTCAGTTCCTGCATCTGTGAGATAAGTTTGTCCTACTGACTCTTCCAGAAAGCCTCTCTCTGCGTGTGTTGCGTGACTCGTTCATCAGCCTCTGATAAAGACTAATGAAGGCTGTAGATACGGGAGAGATGCTCAATAACCTCGGCTTGATTTGTTTATAGTGTTATCTCACCATAAAGATGTTTATGGAGTCACACTTGTATGCAGAACATGTGTGCTACTTGCCGTTGCGTAACTCAAGTGTTCCTGAAAATGTCGAGGGAGAAAGAAAAAGTGCTTGGCGAGTTATAAATATTATAAAACATTATTTTCTCTCCCCATCAGCAGATAATTCTGCTAGTCTTAGAAAACAAGACTTATTATCATGTAATTTCACTACTTTAGTAAATGCATCTTGATTTAAGAAATGTTTGATATTTGGACTGGAAAAAAATGTTTTTTGTCTAACAGCGCTTTTGGTTCCAGAGCGCTCCGGTGCGAGTGTCTCCAGTTCCCCGGTTAAACCGCATTCAGAAGTGTCCAAGAGGCCGACAGTCGTGCCAGAGGATGAAGAGCTGGAGGACGGAGAGCTTCGAAGTGACCAGGAGGAAGACGGCGCTGAAGATGACGAGGGTAATCTTCCTGAAACTGAGAGTAAAGTGCCTGTAACACATCATGAAGATGATGACGGTGAAGAGGAAGAGCTTCACAGCAGTGTTCTGGAGGCTAAAACCAACCATGAAACGATGAAGGTGTGTGGTGATGATGATGATGGTCAGGACTGCACTGATATAGACAATGAGTCTTCCGTTTCACAAAACGTCCCTGGACTTCCTGACGAAAACAGAAATGGAGATAGTGTTGCTCAGCGTGAGACACACGTCCACGAAAGTCCCAGTTCATCATGTGACGCAGGCGAAACTGGAGGACAGGAAAACACGCACAATGCAAGTAACATTTATTCCAATGAAAGTCACATTTGTGCCGATGTTACACTAGTGTAGGCGCCCAACACACTCATGCAAAAAAACATTCATACTTCATATTTTTGTCTTGTTTCCAGTCCATATATCAAAAAATTAATAAAAATATCAAAAAAGTAATAAAATGACACAAGATATTAAGTCCTGTTTTCTGGGGAAATTAATAAAAATTTAGTTTTTGCATAAAACAAGCAAAATAATCTGCCAATGGGGTGAGAAAAATAATTTTTATATTTTTCTCTCCCCATTGCCACATAATTTTAGCTTTTTTTTAAGCATCAACTCACTTCATTTTAATTAATTCTCCAAGAAAACAGGACATAATATCTCATGTAATTTTACTCATCTAGTAAATGCATCTTGATTGAAGTATTTGAAGTATTTTTAGATATTTGGACTGGAAACGAGACAGAAACACTGAGTAAGAAGAGCATGTTTGCAGTGTTTATAGTGCTGCGGGTCACAGAACGATCCTGATATCCAGACCGTAGATGATAAGGCTTCGGATATGACTCCAGATTAAGATAACAGCAGAACTGTTTCTGTTTTGTCTGTTTAAGCGCTGATATGTTATACATTTTAATCGCTGATAAGTGCTATCACACGGCGTTGTGTTCATAGAGATGGACAAACACACAAACGATCTAATTTTGCAGAACTAATGGAAATAGGAAATAATGTTAAATCAGCAGTTACAAATATAACAAAATTTGTTAGCCTGCCTTCTTATTTGGAGATCAGAAAACATAACCGCTATCTCAAGATTGTTACACTTCAGATATACACGCATTTTTTTTTTTCGACATACTTTTTTTGGGCAAACATTTGTGTAATTATATAGAAATATTTCTATGCCAAGTGCCTCTAATAAACTTCTGCATCTGTTTGTGAATGTTGCCAGATTTGAGTCTTCACCGTTGTTAACTAAAAGAGAAAACGTTTTCATCGTTCATTTACACACCAACAGCGTTTTGAGGGCCTGAAAATAAACATTTTTTTAAAGCAATACCGTTGTCGTCTCGGTGTAAACCATTGTTATTTTTTCAACAAGAAACACATTCACTATTTTTTTAAATTACTGTACAGTTATTCTATTTTATTATTGTTTTTGTTTATTATTTGTTTATAATAAATTATGTTTATTTAAATCAAAATCTATTCTAATCATATGATGTGTGTGTGTGTATATATATATATATATATAATTTAGTTAAATCTTTTTTACTTGAATAATTAGAATAAGAGTAAATTTTCTCTAAACATTTCCACGCACCCTAGTTTTAAAATTGCTATTTTGAATATACATAATCTGTTTTGTTGTTGTTGTTGTTGTTTTGCACATTGCATCAACGTCTAACTAATAGATATCATTATATACTTTCCCAGTTGATTGATTAGTTTTAAGAATTGCTTAGAGATGTTATGTTGAAATATGCAACTGAGGCATTATCTATTTAAATATGCATTAATATACATATAATTCCAGAAAAAAAATCTGAACATTGGATAAAGCTTAATACACAAGTATTGTTTTTTTTTGTTGACATATTACAGTTAAAGGTTTTTACTGATGGGATTTTGGATTTCTCTTTTTCTCACTGCATAAATCAGAAAATACTGTCAACACTGTCAAAAAAATTAATTTTCACCATTTTTAGGAATAAATTGTTGTATAAAACCTGGCGATTGATATATGAACAAACCCTTCAGTAAAAACCTTCAGAATATAGACAGGAATAAATCTCTAAGTTTTGGTGTTTATAACTGCAGCAGAAGTGGAGGAAAACTCTTTTTTATAATCATACAGCCTTTAAAGTTATGCATCGTAATTGAAATCTACATACACAAATAGAAAGTTCAATAAAAGCAACACTTAACGGTATTTATTACTAGTTTAAAACAACACTATGAAATGCCAAATAGCCCAAAAACTCAGTGAAATGATGCATGAGAAATAGTTTTTTGCCTGTATGTCTCGCCTAGAGAAAATCACAATTTTTAGCGTCAGCGTGCATCTCTAGTTTTAGTTTTATTTCAGGATAACAGTTGATTTTGATCATATGATGAAACTACAAAACTCCCTGAAATATAAGAGGAATTGATGATGTCAGCTAAAAAAGGAGAGTCGTTTCATTATGATTTGTTTCCCCATATGGATAACGTACATTGACGAATCTTTTTAAATAAGACCAGAACATGAAGTAGTGTCCTTTTAGACTTCAGGTTGACTGAAATGTGTTTACTGGTGTATCTGAGGGCATGAGCCGTGATGTTTTCTATCTATGGACTCCAGAACAATGTGTGTTTCCACCGGATGTGTGTTTGTAGAGCGATGAGAGTGTGTTCTGCCCATCACGGGTGAGATTAAGCTGTTTTACGCTGAAACGATCTCCATCATCACGCCCGAACGAGCGTTATCCAGAACAGACAGAGAAACCCACAGTAAAACAGGCTGGCTAATAGATGAGCTGCAGTTAGATCTGGTTTAGATGAACCGCACCGTCAGTCTCAGACAGGACAAGCTGTGTTTTAGTACATTGGGTCCTGTAAGCATTAATTTGGCCCAGAGATAATCTGTTGTCTCAGTACAAACTTTGTTTGTTTGCCAGCAGAATGATACATGAACAGATTGTTTGAAGGTCTTTCTTGTGGAAACATTTTTGTTTAAATATTTCAACTTGTAATTCAGTTTCTCAAATATGTGGCTTGGGCTTCGTGTCGTGTGTAATTGCTAGGGATCGCACCGATATGAACATTTTGACCGATAATTCGCTATATTTGAAAGCCGATAACCGATATATTGTCCGATAAATCTAAATCCAAATTTATATGTACTTTTTTAGAGCCTGATTGCAAAAAAAGTTTCACCAGTAAAAGCCAATCTAATTTTATAAAGCCGATATCACGGCACGTAACTGTATTTTCCTTATTTGAAGTGATTCCAATCATATTTCAATCAATTTAAAGCCATCATGTTGAACAGCGTGCATCCGCAGCGTCTCAGCTGGAGGAAATAATACATTATTTATCGGCTTTAATATATCGGACACATTTTCGATACCGATAACATTTTAAACTGACGTATATCGGCTAGGGACGGGCAACGGTTAATCGCGATTAATCGCATCCAAAATAAAAGTTTGTGTTTACATGATATATGTGTGTGTAGTCTGTATAATTAATTTGTTTAATATAAAAACCCACACATGCATGTATATATTTAAGAAAAATGGGTTATTATTAATATATCAAATATTTATATTTATATATAATATTAATTGTGAATAAATATATATATATATATAATATATACATGCACATATTTCTCAAATATATACAGTACATGCATGTGTGGGTATTTATATATACAAATTAATTATACACACTACACACACATATATTATGTAAACCCAAACTTTTATTTTGGATGCGATTAATCGTGATTAATCGTTGCCCATCCCTAATATCGGCCGATACTGTGCCGATATATCGTGCGTCCTTAGAAATTGCATTTGCTGACTCCCATTGCTTTAGAAAATCAGATGCATGCTGGGAATGTCTTCAGAAGAGTTTGTCTTATTAGTGGTCTTTGTATATTACTGTACTTCATTTCAAGTGTTATTATTATACTCGTGTAGCTGTTAGGCCAGATGTTTCGCTTGCATAAGTTACTCTAAAAGTCATTGTCTGCGCTGCAGATCATCGTTCTTGGACTCGACTGTTGTTCAATAATAATAAGCGTGTGTTCTTGCCCAATATGAACATGATCTGTGCAGCTGCTGCCCTTCATATAAAGCATATAGTGTCTGTTTGTTTTGACCTTCTGCAAAAAACTGCTTTTCTTACTCAGTGTTTCTGTCTCGTTTCCAGTCCAAATATCAAACATTTCTTAATTCAACATGCATTTACTAAAGCAGTAAAAAAAAACTTGTTTTCTGGGGAAATAAATACAAATGAAGTGAGTTGATGCTTAAAACAAGAAAAATGATCTGCCAATGGTGTGAGAGAAATGATGTTTCTGTTTGAATTAAGATTATTTTTCTCGCTCCATTGGCAGATAATTGAGCTTTTTTTAAGCATCAACTCACTTCATTTTGATTAATTCGTCTGGAAAACGAGACATGATAGCTAATGTCTTTTACTCATCTAGTAAATGCATCTTGATTTAAGAATTTCTACATATTTGGACTGGAAACAAGACAAAAATACGGAGTAAGAAAAGCATTTTTTGCGGTTGTGGGCCTGGCTCTCGAACCCTTTTCCACAGACAGCAGCACTAACGCTTCATTTCCCCATCAAAGAGCGCTTTGTTTGAGCAGATAAACAGACGTGTTTGCCTCTCCGCTGACGCCTTCTCTGGAGCACAGGCTAATTTTCATTCAGTTCATCATTACCGCTTATGTAACGCTGTCTGCGGCATGTCGTCATTGCTTACATCCAGCGCCTGTGTGAGATGAGGTGTGTGTCAAGGCTAGTTAAGCCCTCTAATAGTGACTATTCCCCAAACTCTGTCTTTGGCAGCGTGTCTCACACACCCGTTTAGTCTCACTCGAGCTATTCATCATCGCACACAGACTCTCTCCAGCATGTTCTCAAGACACATGGATATGCAATTTTCCAAATGTGTGAGATGTTCTGTTACTTTTAGTGATCAGATGCACCATTTTGACCCCCAAAAATGAACATTTTGTTATTTATTTTAATCCTTGCACTCTTTAATGGGAATCGATGGTACCTTTAACATCCATTGGAACTTTTCCATTGCACAAAATGTGTAGTGAAAAAGGTTCTTAAGATTGAAATATTCTTTGCACAAGTTGCTTTTAACCAGAAGGTTCTCTGGGAAACTCAAACTGGTGGTATTGTGAAAACCCACTTTATTTTTAAGTGTTTGTTGATCAGCCGTGCAATGAAAGTCAATGGGCTCCAATGTTGTTGGACCTCAGGTACAGGAACCACATGATTGGTAAATAATGACAGAATTAACATTTTTGGCTGGACTGGTCCTTAAATATAAAGGTTCTTTATTGGCATCGATGAAGAACCTTTAACATCCATGGCACTTTTCCAATGCACAAAAGGCTCTTTATATTGGAAAAAAAGTTTTTAAGATTGAAATAATTGTTTGCACTACTAGGTCTTTTAAGAGTTTTTCACCAAAACGTCATTTGGGAAATTCAATCTGCGGCGAAATCCCACTTTTGGAACCTTTTTTTAAGTGCATGTTGATCAAAACCTTAAAGAAGCCGTGCAATGTTGTTGGACCTCAACGTTCTTCAAAATGTCTTGCATACAGAAATGCATGAAACCACATGATTGGTAAATAATGGCCGAATTTTTATTTTTGGCTGGACTGTCCCTTTAAAACATTCGGCAGCTCTTTATTTCTCCACTAGGGGTCATCATTGAAATGACGGACAGTTAAACCCCAATAAGGGACCCATTTGACGAGGACTTGATTATGCATTTGAACCTCCTCTGAATGGACTCATCATAAAGTGCGTGCACGTTTGTCGAAGCTGTTTCATAAACACACCATTAAAACGACTGTTTTCATTCCACTTGACTTCTTTCTTATCAGTCTTATTTGTGTTTGTCATTTTAGTCCTTTTTTTAGTCATATCTCAAGGAAACGTCTGGAGCTCTGTCCTCCTCAGATAAAAACCGCTTAAAGGCCTCCATGGTGTGACATAACCATCCGTTTGTGTTCCCGGTGTCCGTTGGGATGTCATGAAACCCAGCTTGCTCGAGGACAGGATCTCTGTTCTTTCAGAAGTGGCATATTTTTAGCAGAAAGGCCCAAACTGAGCAAGCTGCTTCCAAATATTTTCCAACATCTGCCGACCATCTGCATTCCTCAGCTGGATCAAACCTCACTGGAAATATATCACTCTCCAGATGATGCGGGTTTAGTATTTTTGTCTGGTTTCCAAAAGCATTTTTTTTGCCGTGCAGGGAAGATGGACAGATGCCCTCCAAGATCTGGCCTACTTAATGCATGATTACGGCGTTATGAAAGTCTCAGATCGAAGATAAGATCGATATTCATTTAACCCATGTGCGATGTCTAAACAACAAGTGCATGAATGGCGTGTTGAGGAGTTATATAAAAGTTAAAGCATTAAGACCACCTCTTCCATGTGATGTTTTAGTCCCGAAAGCTCCTGTAAACACAGACTGGAGCTCCATTTGGAAAAGCACTCAAGATTCTGGGCGTAGCTCCATGTTTTCTGCTATTGCTGGGTCTCTTAATGAACGAGTCTCAGGTTTTATTGTGGGACGTGAGTTCCCCAATAGCATTCCATTCAACAGAGATAAAGAGCGAGAGTTGTTATATAACCATCCCTTCATTCAATCAAAGATTGTTTCCCAATTCCCATTCCATGAGCATTCAACGACTCGACTCGAGGTGTTCAGTTCATAAATAAATCTTTTATTTGTAACATATAAAATTAGATCATTTTACACTTTATTCCAGTATGACAATGTTCAAATAAAAGAGCTACATTTGTGATAAATAATATTAATAACAACAATAAAACATTCATTCAACCTTATTTGATCGTGTCGTGGAGTTGGATTCCATTAGCTGCCAAACACTGAGGATGCGTTCGCCCACGTCAGGAGGGAGCGTTACTGCGGACAAACTCAACCTTCGCCAGGTTCATAGTCTACCAGTTGTACGTTTAAGCATGTGCATATCTACAATTGGCAATACACACACACACGCACACACAAGTCTACAGTTTTGGTTCATGTTTTGTTATTTAGACATCAAGATATACATCAGGAATTGTAATATTTACATCTTTTACAGGTTGCTCCGTAACGAAGCTATAAAACGTAGCGCTCCAGTGTGAAGCGAGTCTTTTCCAAAAACGCCGCACTGCAAAAAACGCTGTGTTTTTGTCTCGTTTCCAGGCCAAATATCAAAAAATTCTTCAATGCAGGATGCATTTTCTAGATGAGTAAAATGACACAAGATGTTAGGTCCTGTTTTCTGGGGAATTAATCAATGAAGTGTCAACAGATTCAAATTCGAACCGTTAATTTGTATTTCCCCATAAAACAAGACTTAACATCTAATGTGGTTTTATTGCTTTAGTAAATGCATCTTGATTTAAGAAACGTTTCATATGTGGACTGGAAACGAGGCCAAAATACGGAGTACGAAAAGTGTTTTTTGCAGTGCGACAGGCCTCAGCAAACAGTGCACTTCAAAGTCCCCGTAATGTAAATCCGTAATTCCGTGGGAATCTCGTTACATCAGGAGTCGATTGGCCGGCGGACACGCCCCCCCCCCCCCCTTTCGGGTTCCTGGCCCGCTCAGTCTCTGAACTTGTGGATGTCGTTGAAGAGTCTGTAGAAGGGGTAGGACGCGTCGTTGCCTTGGGCGCAGTTATAGGTGCACTTGCAGGACTCGATCATCATGACGTTCTTGTTGAAGGTCTCGCCGTCGTCGCAGCGAAACTTGACTCGGATGGTTCGGGTTTGCTGTGGGCTACAACACCGGCCGTCCACACACGAGCCACAGTATCTGGGCCGATACTTCTTCAGGCTGGAGCATCCGGCGTAAGAGAACTTCACCGGCTGCATCGACTTCTTGGTCCGGTTGCATTTCTTGCCCTTCTGTTGGAGGACGCAAGGATTAGTCTCCTTCATTTATACAGCTTGAGTTATTGAGTTATATGATTCACTTCAATTGCAAAGATTAGTCAATAGGACTGGGACAATATCAATCTATGCATCGTGAATCGAGAATTGATTCCGGATCGATTGTGAGATTTTCCGAATGCATCGATTCTGAGCTTCCGTACTCCAATGCCTTACTTACACCACTTGGACCTTCTATAAAATAATCGTTCATAAAGTTTGAAATGGTTGAAGCGAATTACAAGGTGCGAGTACATTAGCATTATTTGAGCATGCGGTTAAAACTAGCCTAGAGCGCCATCTAGGCTAGCCTCCGAATCGATTCGTTCGGAAAATATTGGAATCGATCCAATGCAAAAATGCACACGATGCAATGCGTTTGTGTTTGTCGGAGGGACGTTGCTCACCTTGAGGCTGGTGTATGGTGATTGGCTGCATGGACGGACTTCGCAGATCCGGGTTTCCTTCACCAGTTTGCAGTCGCCGTTGTCGTTGGTTATTCTGGTGGAGACTCCCGTGCCGCAGGTCTTGGAGCATTGGGACCAGGGTGTGGTCTGAACTATGCACTTCTGGGATTCCAGCTGAGATCGGAATGCTGCGAATAAACAAAGTGCCGTTTAAAACTCGAGTCACACGCACGTCGCTAACGCCAATTCAATGCACGCGTTTTGCAACAAATCCTTCCCTCGAAGCCCTACAATTATACTTCGTTCCCCAAAAATTTCATCCATAACCAGCTCTAAATATTTTTGACGAGCTCATGTGGAAAATAAATAATATAACATGATCTTTCGTGACTCCTAAAGTCAGTTCAGATTCACATTCGCATTTTTTTGTTTACATTTAGAGCATTTTTAGGTTTTCTATGTGCACTGAGGCATTCCAGTCATTCCTATGGGGGTCAACTTGACCCGATGTGTTACTTTGTTGAATTTCAAACGCAAAACTCTTTGAATCGATTACTTTGTGCGAGAAGAGTCATAGGGTCGTGAACACTTTATTTTTCCCAAAATAAATTCCGGGTCACAATGACCCGAGGGAAGGACGAGTGTTAGAGATCTTACCAGCTAGAGATTTGAGTCCAGGCTTCACGTTGGAGATGAGCTCGTTCTTGTTGGTGAGGTCACTCTCGGAGTCGTCAACCACTGGATCGTTGCCAAACTTGTCGGTGGACTCCCGATGCTTCCCGTCGTCGCAGACCCACTCCTCGCAGCATTGCCCCGGCACTTTGACCAGCCTGGGATTGGCGCATCCCAACGTGGGAAGGGAAAGCTCTTGCGGGCAAAGCGGGATGCATCCCACCGCCCCGTCAATGCAAGTGCACTGGTGTTTGCAGTTAGGCTGGAAGCTCTCTCCGTTCTGGTAGATCCTGCTGTTGTACTCGCACGGTCTTCCCTCAGATTTGGCTGTGAGAGAAAGCAAAAGGTAGATTTTAAATCTAATGCTCACATTCCACATGCAGAACTCCCCCCTCCCATCCACACATGCTTTCCATTCAGTGTCTTTTAGCAAGCATAATGAGAAACATACCTCGGCAGATGCCTCTGGTGGCCCCGTGGCTGGCCCCGAAGTTGCACTCGAGACCCTTGGTGTGGTCGCATGGCTCGGTCTTGCTGCAGTCTTCGTTCAGTTGTCTGGCACAGACTTTACAACAACCACAGCCATCCGAGACCAGACTGACTCCAGGAGCGCATTTGGGAAGCTCCTGTGGGCATGAACATGCTGGGCAGCTGGAGAAAGCCTGAGCGGAAAAAAACAGGACACTTTAGTGACTTTCAAGTATGGAAAACCCACTGATGAGAAAAAAAGCTAAAAATGCCCTTTCAATGTCTATGATGGAAAAAGTGATCAGTTGACTTGACTTAATAATTTTAAGGCAATGGGTTTCGTCAATTGTTTTTAAGTAAATAAACGTCATGCCTAATCGAAAAAAAAAATCAACTAGTGTGGCATTATCATTACGTTTATTTACTTAAAACTCATTGCCTTAAAATTGTGAAGTAAATAAACGTCAAATAACTATAAAGTATAAAGTTCGCATAACTTAATTTTTTCAAGTGAGCTCTGAGTTTATTTACTTCACAATTTTAAGGCAAAGGGATTACAAAAAAAACAGTACTCTCCAATGAATGGGTTAACACTCATGTGTATATCATATAACTTCTCTAATAAGCAAGCAAACGAGTAGAATGAAAGTAACTTACCACATTAAAGTGCCCAATAAGGATGACGATAACAGCCCAAGCAAACATCTTCGCTTCTCTGTGTGCTGACGAGTGGTGTATCAAACGAACAGTTAAAGTCCTCGTTCTCGGTTAGTGCTCGTGCGTCTGAAGGCGTTCGCGCTCTGAGGCTGAAGACGCGCGCGACTCCTCTTTTATGCACCAGTGGAGCCTGACGTCACCATCGCTGAACTGTTCCGAAGGAATGCGAGGAATTCTTGGCGCGTTTTCCATCCGAGCTAAGCACCACCCTGTCTAACTTTCTTCTTTTTTTCTCTCTCTCACTTAAATGAATTTTCCCCTCTCACTGAACACATTTTTTTTACTGTTTCCCCCACCTATATTTCTCTTCCCCCTTCTCTCTCTCGCTGCCCTTCACGCTTCCTTTTGGGTTTGCGTAAAGTTAATGCCTAAAGACTTGAATCCATATAATAAAGCGTTCTGATACTCAAATGTGTACAGAAGATATTGTGTTTAGCATTTTAAGGAGACTGACATGCTGTAGTAAGTGTGCGAATTATATTGTATTCATATTGAGGTTCAAAATGTCTTTTATCTTACCATTATATTGGTAACTCATTAAATCAATAATTTAACTCATTCTCCCATTAAAGCAACGTGTGTGGTAACCTAAAGTGTGTGTGTGTGTGTTTGGGGGGTTAATTTTAAGTATTATTTAACCAGCATCATCTTACTAACCTCGTGTATTTTGGCTAACGTCATGTAAAAGTTATTAGCCTTATTACTCGGCACAGAAATATTTGGTCTCCCCCAGGGGTCTATTATTGGCGTTACGCGCGCGCGTCAACCATAAATGAATGCTCGGCGCGCGCGCGCGTTCCCTTGTTCAGATCAGCCACGCGCTTTGGGGAGTTGTATCAATCCTAAAACATCCTTTTTAGAAAGACAAATGCTTAAAAACTCATCTGTGCCATCATGCGCCCGATTCTGTGCGCGTTTGAGACGATCCGAAGTCAAACTTTACGGCTTCTATTTTTGGCTCAGCTCGCTCCTCTCTCTTGACTCAACAGCTCGAAGTGCTTCCAGATGTGGAGCCTGATTCCAGACGTAACAATATTACCATATTTGGTCTGGGCAGTAGCTTGCATTATTAACATTTCTGCTGGAGTTATCCAACCACAAAGCATTCCTGACAGCTTAAAGGGTCCCTGCATATGCTCTCCGTGGAGGAAATTCCTCCGGATAATTTAATATGCATGCAGTCTGTCCATCACAAAGTGAAAGAAAAAGTGCATCCAGTTTTCCACATAAGATGTTCAAATAAAAAAAGAAAAGTGCACTGTTTTTGTCTGAGATTCCAAATAAGTGGCAGTATTCCACCGAAAATCAAGAGATTAGAAGTGTGAGAGCAAGCGAATGCACAATATAGCTCTATCCACAGGCTCTCGGACAGCACAAGTGTGTGGACACCGAGGCGTCCTGATGGAGAACGCTTGGCACCTGGAATCAGATCCTGCTCATATCTCAGGTATGGTTTACTCTAACGTCTTCATGGGCTGTGTGTGTGTAGCTGGTGTTCTTGCATGTGTGTGTTGTGATTGAGATCCCTGTGGTTAAACTGGTTTTAGTGGATTTTTCCCAGATTGCGACACTAGATGGTGATGTCCTGTGTCATTGTAGTAAAGATGAGTGTTTGACACAATCGTATGTTCTGGTTAAGCTACTTTGAAAATGAATGCACTACAATATTGCGTTATGTAGTAGCTTTTTCAGAAATGTAATACGTTACATTACTTTTGCGTTACTTTTTCTCCCCTGGGCTGATAACAATAAGTGCTATTTTTGGGCAAATTACACACCAAAGGTGAAATGATTAATCTTCAGGCTCAATGAAGTGCTAAATCCAATGCAAATTTAAAAAGTCATTTTTAGTAGTCAATATAAAGGAGATTGGTCAATAAAGTGAGATTAAATGCATGCAAATATTTGTTTTGTTTGTTTGCGTAGCATGATTTTGCATTTGACTGATTTTATTCATTTTAAGGAATATTGAATATTTTTTGAGCAAGTGAGATGAGTAAATGCACGCTCACATTTATAGTCTTGAACTACAATAACCATCATGTTCACACACACGTTTTTCTCAACATGAAGACGAGAGCTGTCAACTTGCTTTACTTTGAAAACTAACTGAGATATTTTGTTGTAAATTTCAAAGGTAATGCGCTGCTTTACTAGTTACTTGAAATAGTTATTGATTACATAACTTGTAAAGTTACGTTGCATTACTTGTAGTGCGTTTCCCCCAGCACTGCTGGTTACCATGACTGGGTAAAATCGCATTTTAAAACATGCAAGTGGATATATACCTCTGCTGGAAAATCCAGTTTTAAGAACATGATAGCACTTTTATTAGAACTTGCATTGGCTTTAGTTCGTCTTGGACCAGAAGCACAGCATCTGAAGCTGGTCAAGCTGTTTTGAATGAAACATGGTGTTATGTTTTATTTTTTAATGACCGGCCATGTTTCAAACACTGTTACCAGCCCAACAGTTGACGCATGAGGCCTGGGAAGAGTGTCGAAGAGCATGTCCATTTCTCAGCCAATCACCTGAGCTGTAAATGCTGGAAAATGACATCATGGTAATGCTGATTGGCTTTTACTATTGACTATTACGTGAATGCTTTTAAACGACTCTCAGTGACTAAAGATGATCTTTATACAGTCCAATGGCTTTAAAAACCCAAAACGCTTGGTTTATTAGTTTAAGCTATCGGTTTTATCACCATTGTTTATCCTTTGAAACCAGACTTCTTTGTTTGATATGCCACTTGCTAAATGGTAATGAAAGGTAAGCTGCTTCACTGATTTTTTTATTTTTTATTTGTGTGATTTTAGGGGTTAAAATACTTTTTAAGGCCACTGTATGTCAGGTGATATGTGTCATCATTTCCCAATATGGATCTAGGTGGTTACTATGCGTTGCTAGTATATTCTGAGTGGTTACTAAACATTGCTAGTATGTTCTGGGTGGTTACTAGGCGTTGCTAGTATGTTCTGGGTGGTTACAAGGTGTTGTCTGTTGCTATGGTGTTCTGAGTGGTTACTAGGCATTGCTAGTATGTTCTGGGTGGTTATTAGGTGTTGCTAGGGCATTCTGAGTGGGTTACTAGGCGTTTCTAGGATGTTCTGGTTGGTTACTAGGTATTGCTAGGGCATTCTGAGTGGTTACTAGGCGTTGCTAGGATGTTCTGGGTGGTTACTAGGTGTTGCTAGGGCGTTCTGAGTGGTTAATAGGCGTTGCTAGGATGTTCTGGGTGTTTACTAGTTGTTGTGGTTGCTAGGATGTTTTGGGTGGTTTACTAGGCGTTGCTAGGGTGTTCTAGATAGTTACTAGGTTTTGCCTGGGTATTTTAAGCAGGTTACTAGGCATTGATAAGATGTTCTGGGTGGTTACTAGGCATTGCTAGTAAGTTTTGAATGTCTAATAGGCAGTGCTAGGATGTTCTGGGTGGTTACTAGGTGTTGCTAGGTGTTTCTATGATGTTCTGGTGGTTACTAGGCATTGATAGAATGTTATGGGTGGTTACTAGGCATTGCTAGGGTATTTTGGATGGTTACTAGGTGTTGCTATGGTGTTCTGAGTGGTTACTAGGCGGTGCTGGGATGTTCCGGGCACTTACTAAACTGTTGCTATGTGGTTGCTAAGGGATTCCGAAAGACTAAATGAAATGAACTGCTATGATGCAAGGGTATTCTGGGTGGTTACTAGGCTGTTGCTAGGTAGTTGCTAAGAGGTTATGAAAGCCCAGAAAAATAACTGTAAGATTCTAGCGTGTTCTGAGTGGTTACTTATCTGTTGCTAGGTGGTTGCTAAGAGGTTATGAAAGAAAATCTAACTATATGATGCTTGTGTGTTCTGAGTGGTGACTAAGCTGTTGCTAAGGGGTTCTGAAAGACTGGGAAAATAACTGTTATGATGCTGGAATGTTCTAGGAAAGTACTTGGCTGTTGCTAGGCTGTTGCTAAGGGCTTACTTTTTGGTGCTACTATACGTATAAGTGATCTGGGTTGTTATTTTGTCACTGCGTTGTGTTTCCTCTCAGTGTTTGAGGTCAAATGAAGTGTCCAGTGAGAACGTGAGCTCATGAAGGGTTGACATCTGTTCGGGCGCGGGGCTTTAGGAAACAGTGCTGTCATTGTGTTCTCATTTTTCTATTCTGGAATTACACATCCAGGAACCATTACAAGAGCGTTTTTCATTTGTGTCCGCCGCCGCCGCCATGTTGTAATGGCAAACATAATATTTTCCACTTTCTTCCAGGGCTCTTGGAAGTGCGATTGATTACGAACGCATGACTCAAACCCCTCCACATTTCTACATTACGTAACGTGTTATGTTGATTTTACCTCCGGTGTGGAAGTTGTCTCGGATCAGAGAGATGTTATCCAGGTTTTCGGCCCTTGTTTGCTCTGTGGCTTTTCCTCTCATAGCTCACTGAGACCATGCGATGTCATTTCCTGTGTGTGGACTGCAACTAAAATCACACTCGACTCTCCCAGGACCAGCGCTGTCGTTTCAGTGGCAAAACAATCCGAATGTCCTTCAGTACTTTGATGTATAGGCTGTTTTTTTTTTGCTGATGTGGGCTTCTTTTATTGTGGCTAAGCCACTAATTTAAAAGGACAGTTCATCATATTTTCTGGTTTTGGGTCACCTGTCCCTTTAACATCTGTAGGACTGTAGGATTAATTCATAAATTGAGGCGTGGTTAAAAACATGATCATGTCATTATGGTGTTTTTTTGTACTGGGTGGTTACTAGGCTGTTGCTAGGTGGTTGCTAAGTGCTTCTAAAAGCCTAGAAAACCAACTGCTATGATACAAGAGTGTTTTGGGTTGATACTGGGTCGTTGCTAGGGTGTTCTGGCTGGTTACTTGGTCATTGCTAAAGTTGTGTCAACTAGGCTGTTGTTAGATGGTTGCTAGGGGATTCTGAAAGGCAACAAAATAGCTACAATGTTACTAGGGTGTTCTGGATGGTAACTTGATCGTTGCTAGGATGATATGGGTGGGTAATTGCTAGAGTTGCTAGAGTAAGGTAGTCTGGGTGGCTATACTGTCCATTGCTAGGTGGTTGCTAAGGGGTTCTAAAAGCCCATAAAACTAACTGCTTTGATACTAGGGTGTTCTGGGTGGTTACTAGGTCATTGCTACACTCTTAGAAGAAATGTTTCTATTTAGAACCAGAAATGGTTCCATCCCCCGCTTCATATATGGAACTCCAAAACGGTTCTATATAGAACCATTTTTTTGGTAAAAGGTTCAATTGGCCAAGTATGGAACCCCAGGGTTCTATATAGAACCCAGAGGAACCCTTTTTTAAGAGTGTATAGAACCTGTTAGGGGTTCCAAATATGTAGCGCTGATAGAACCTTTTAAGGTTTTATATAGAACCTTTTCTTCTAAGAGTGTAGGGTGGTCTGGATGGTCACTAGGCCATTGCAAGAATAGATTAGTCTGGGTGGCTACTTGACCGTTGCTAGATGGTTGCTAAGGGTTCCTAAAAGCCCAGAAAACTAACTGTTATGATACTAGGGTGTTCTGGCTGGTTACTAGGTTGTTGCTAGGGTGGT
Organism: Pimephales promelas; assembly: GCF_988280905.1. Taxonomy (NCBI): domain Eukaryota; kingdom Metazoa; phylum Chordata; class Actinopteri; order Cypriniformes; family Leuciscidae; genus Pimephales; species Pimephales promelas. The sequence continues at coordinate 31,310,558 of NC_142788.1, read as the reverse complement.
CTGGCTGGTTTGTAGGCCATTGCTAAGTTTTGCTAACGGGTTCTGAAAGCCCACAAAACTAACTGCTGTGATGCTAGAGTGTTCTGTGTGGTTATTGAACCATTTCTATGTGGTTGCTAAGGGGCTCTGAATGGTTGTCAGGGTGTTGCTATATGGTGGGGTGAAAGGGTGTTCAGGAAAAGCTCTCCTGTCCTCAAGTATTCATGTATAGCATAAACAGCCAGCTTAATGATAATGCTTAAGAACAAACAATAGTATTACTGATGCTTGCCACTAATAATCTGTGTTTAACCGAATGGAATTTTCCCCTGATGATGAGCTTTGGCCGTTTACACTGGATCAGATACATACTTTAGCCATGACATGTGCTTCCTCCGACTGTAAGGAGAAAGTGTTTATCCTGATGACATTCCACAGACGATCCGGTGAGATCGGAGCCGTTTACAGTCTGGATTCTGAATGAGTTTTGTTCGGAAAAGTTGCTTAGAAACAGAATGAGATCATGAAATCACACAACTCCTAATAAAGCCGCAGAGTTGAAATGGAAAATACGCTGAATAGCAGGAAGATTATGAAGCTTCTCACCCTGGTTTTACAATGGTAACAACAATAAACGTAGATAACGGTGTTGTTCAAATGTAAACTATAGATGGTAAATCTTTAGCACAGTAATGAAACCTAGTGAGCCTGATTTAACCCTCTGGTTTCTTCAAAAATGACATAAAAAATTTTAGTTTGATAATGTTTTTATTTCATATTCAGTATTTTTAGGGGATTTTGGCACTAAATTATATTTACGCAGTATTTATAATCCATTTATTCACTTTTTGAGCATAGACCTTAAGACCTTCATCTGTGGTAAATCTCGAACACTTTAGAGCGCAGACTGAAGTTTGATTTTGTCAAACTCGTTTTAAAAAAGTGAAAGTAAGCGTTCAGTAGATGAGTGTGTTCGGCTGCAGTACCAAACGCTTCCACTAGAGGAAACTCATCACTCATGTCTGACCGCGAGAAACACAAGTGTGACGATTTATTTCAGGACCATCTAACCTTTTCCAATCACATCCATGATTTGTGTGTGTGTTCACACAGCAAGTGAAAGAAACGTTACCACGTTTGGTACCATTTTGATGAAGTAAAAAATGTATTAATTCATTTTTCGGTAAATTTTTTGTTAGTTTGGAAAACAAGCCAGAAACACTGAGGGAAAAGCTAATTTTCTGAGATGTTTGAGATGCACACACACACACACACACACACACACTCAGCAGGTTCTGGAACACTAAGAAGCTCTAGATGTGTGTAAGCGGATGTTATATGATGTTCACGCAGAGAGTGCCGTTATAGAGTGTGTTTAGGCCCCAAAAACCAGCTCCAAAAAGCCTTTGAAGCTCAAAGTACATTCATCTTTTACGGCCCTCCAAGCTGCGAACTCCACAACACACATATGTCCTCTCCGAAGGGGAAGCCGGAGGAATGGAAAAACGCAGGGAAAGAGGGAAGGGAATGAGAGGATGGAATGTGGGGCTCCGGGAATGTTTAGACCGGTCTGGATAATTGAGTGGATTTGGAACAAGAAAAGACAAACTTTGTTCCCGGGGTCTGAGGAATGCAGGAGGAAGTCTGGAGAACGATCCGGCCGAGCTGACGGAAAGATGGAGACACTGAGGAATGTCCATAGAAGAGGAATTCCAGCCGTGCACACACACTTAGACACACACAGACGCACACACACACACAAAGACACACACACATATACTCACAAAGAGACACAAACACATACTAACAGAGACACACACACTCTCTCTCACACATACACACGCACACACTCAGAGACACACAAACATACTCACAAAGAGACACACACACTCGCACACACTCACAAAGAGACACACACAAACACTAACAAACAGACAGACACACATGCACACAGACACTCACACACATGATAATGACATCATGGCGAATATAGTACGTCCAGATAATTCGATATCACACTGGACTTGGTGCTGAAACCCGAAGCACAGGACAATAGTGACATCATAATAACAATATTCATGATTCTGAAGCTGAAAATACAGGATTATTTAGACAAATATGCTTGCTCTCTGACTGAATGTATTTAAAATAATGTAGGACACTTTTTTTAATATCAGATATCAGGAGCCAAATATTCCCCCAGTGCATTACATTATATTCAACATTATATACAGTAGGAGTCTATTGCAGTACTGACACTAAAACTCTGGAAATAAAAATTAAAAATTCACACAGTAATTTCACACAGTAACAATAAAGTCAGAATTGCGCGAAATAAAGTCAGAATTGCGAGGAAATATAGTCAGAATTGTGAGAAATAAAGTCAGAATTGCGAGAAATAAACTCAGAATTGTGAGAAATAAAGTCATAATTGCGAGAAATAAAGTCAGAATTGCGAGAAATAAAGTCAGAATTGCGAGATATAAAGTTAGAATTTCGAGAAATAAAGTCAGAATTGCGAGAAATAAAGTTAGAATTTCGAGAAATAAAGTCAGAATTGCGAAAAATAAAGTCAGAATTGCGCAAATAGTCAGAATTGTGAGGAAATAAAGTCAGAATTGCGAAGAAATAAAGTCAGAATTGTGAGATATAAAGTCAGAATTGTGAGATATAAAGTCAGAATTGCTTGATATAAAGTCAGAATTGTGAGAAATAAAGTCAGAATTGCGAGGAAATAAAGTCAGAATTGTGAGAAATAAAGTTAGAATTTCGAGAAATAAAGTCAGAATTGCGAGAAATAAAGTCAGAATTGTGAGAAATAAAGTCAGAATTGCGAAGAAATAAAGTCAGAATTGCGAGAAATAAAGTCAGAATTGTGAGAAATAAAGTCAGAATTGCGAAGAAATAAAGTCAGAATTGCGAGAAATAACGTCAGAATTGCGAGAAATAAAGTCAGAATTGCGAAGAAATAAAGTTAGAATTTCGAGAAATAAAGTCAGAATTGCGAGAAATAAAGTTAGAATTTCGAGAAATAAAGTCAGAATTGCGAGAAATAAAGTCAGAATTGTGCAAATAGTTAGAATTTCGAGAAATAAAGTCAGAATTGTGAGAAATAAAGTCAGAATTGCGCAAAATAAAGTCAGAATTGTGAGAAATAAAGTCAGAATTGTGAGAAATAAAGTTAGAATTTTGAGAAATAAAGTCAGAATTGCGAGAAATAAAGTCAGAATTGTGCAAAACAAAGTCAGAATTGCGAGAAATAACGTCAGAATTGCGAGAAATAAAGTCAGAATTGCGAGGAAATAAATTCAGAATTGCGAGAAATGAAGTCAGAATTGCGCAAAATATAGTCAGAATTGTGAGAAATAAAGTCAGAATTGCGAGAAATAAAGTCAGAATTGCGAGAAATAAAGTCAGAATTGACTATGGACCATTGAAGTCATTATATGGAGAAAAAAAATATATTTTCCTCAAAAAAATGACGTCATCAGCGCTCTGTGTGTGTGCGTGTGGAGAACCACAAGTCAACAACAACAACACATATCACGCATCCATAAAGTTGAGTCCTTTCTAAGGTCACTAAATACACATTGGGGGTGGTGGTGGCGTAGTGAATAAGACCCGGGTTTGAATCCACTGTGAGACACCAATGTGTCCCTGAGCAAGACACTTAACCCCTAGTTGCTCCAGAGACGTGCAACCTCTGACAATATATTACAACTGTAAGTTGTTTTGGAGAAAAGCGTCAGCTAAATGAAGAAATGTAAATGAACTTATTTAATAATATAATTTAGACCTTCGACCGTTGGACCCCATTGAAGGCACTACAATCCTGGAATGATTCTTTTTTCGACTGAAGAAAGAAACACATGAACATTTTGGATGACGTGAATCATTAGAAATGTTTCGTTCAGGCGTGAACTTTAAAATCTGTTTTTAAGGCGGAATCGCATCTAGCCTAGACTTGTTCTGTTCACCCCTCCGCCCATATTATGCATTCTAGTTGTTGTTGTTTTTTTATGATTAATTAATTTTTATTTATTTATTAAATGCTCGAAGAAAAGAAACGAGAGGGAAAAAAAAAACATTTAAAACAATGATCATTGTCACAACATAATACAACAATACTAGAGTCTTTCAGCCTATAGTTTTTATTGGTTCGCGGCCCTTCGGGAGCGTCGGTGACGTCATCAGCGCGCTGTTTGTACTCGCCCTTTCAGACCTCGAGCAGTGTGTGTGTTTGTGTGTGAACCACAACAGGCAACAACAACAACACCTAAAAAAAAAACAACAACACACACGCGCATCTCGCATCCGGAAACTTGAGCCCGGCGAGTCTGTGATGATGTCCACGTTCGGGCGCTTTACGCACGCCGTGGTCCGCGCGGTCCCGCGGTCTCTGGCCACAGAAGCGCTCCGCACCGAGAGTCTGGGCGAGCTGGACCTGCCGAGAGCCCAGCAGGAGCACGAGCTGTACGTGTCGGTCCTGAAGCAGCGGCTCGGGCTGGAGGTGCTGGAGCTGCCCGCGGACGAGGCGTTGCCGGACTGCGTGTTCGTGGAGGACGCGGCGGTGGTGTGCGGAGACACGGCGCTCATCACGAGACCCGGGGCCGAGAGCAGGAGGAACGAGGTACGGATCAGAGAACACGATATCTGGAACATGGGGTTCATGCACTTGATTCAGGCGCGCGACCGAGAGGGGTTTGAGAATGCGCGTGCGTTGTTTTCATGTTGTTTTGTTGTGCATTTTCAACTGCGATGTGTCAAGTTTCAGTTTTCCTTAGGCTTGAGGTCAAGGGTCATTCTGAGCGTTCTCCTTTAGTAAGCAGATATTGAGTTGACAGAAGTTTTTGTGAAAACTGTTCATGCAAGTTGTGCAACTTTACTGGCATAAAAGCACGAGCAGCTTATGCTGAGATGGACCGGCGAAAACCAAACATACTGAATCAGTGTTGTCCTCATCAAGCGAACTATTGATTGGCATTGAAAGATTTCATTCGTCAGCATCACTAAACGCAGCGAGTTTCATCTGTTGCATGCATGTGTATCCCACTTTTCAATAGTGCAATCCATTCTACAGTTGTATCATTCATTTGTTAAAATGCATTTAGTTTCCTTTAGTTAAAGCTACTGGATGTTTTTTTGTTTGCAAAAATGAAACCAGTTTTGCTGTTAAATATAGATTTGAGATTAGTTTGTAATATGAAAACCGTTGAATGAATTGAATGCAATTAAGGTATAGGTAGTTTTCACTTTGTTGTTAGGGGTTGCTAGGTAGTTGCTAATGTGATGTTTGGGTTGCTAGGTAGTTTCTAATGCATTTGAAACGGATAATTTCATCTTCTTTGAGGTGAATCCAGGAATTTTGTTTATGGCTATTTTTTTCATCAACTGAGTGAGAATGTTATTGGTTTAGAAGTCAAACTTATTACTTTTTATGTCATAATTATGACTTTTTGTCAATTGCCTTTTTAAGTTATAATATGAAAGACTGTTCATCTAATAATTATGACTTAGTATGCCATATTTTTGACTTTTAATCACCAATATGACTTAGTGTTTACTTTCGACTTTGCATCTCATCAATATGACGTAGTTTTAATGCTAATGGACTCAGCATGATTGTGTTGAGGCCGTTGGGTCACTGAGGGAGAATGTCATTGGTTTAGTTTTGTCATTTCTTCTGTATTGAAGTTGCTGTTTAGTTTTTGCTCTTTAAGTGAGGGATTGTAGGAAATATAGTTTAGATTGATCTATATGTCAGTCGGGAATGGGGTTGTTTAGCCATCAAAGGCATTTTTGAGATCCCTTGGGTAATTCTTCTGATTATTGAAGATGCTTTAATGTAAATTATGCACTTTTTAAATAAAACGGTGAGATTATTTGCTTGGTAATTCATGAAAGTCCGCTGTAGTTACGTTCGGCCAGTAAAACATTGATGTGTCTTTCCACAAATTTCCACTGTATGAGGACTAGGGATGGGCAACGATTAATCGCATCCAAAATAAAAGTTTGTGTTTACATAATATATGTGTGTGTAGTGTGTATAAAAACCCACACATGCATGTATATATTTAAGAAAAATGTGTTATTAATATATCAAATATTTATATTTATATGTAATATTAATTGTGAATATATATATATACATGCACATATTTCTTAAATATATACATGCATGTGTGGGTATTTATATATGCATATTAATTATACACACTACACACACATCTATTATGTAAACACAAACTTTTATTTTGGATGCGATTAATCGCGATTAATCATTGCCCATCCCTAAGATTGATTAGCATCAAAAATGAATTTGGTTGAGTATGAATCAAATGTAGATGTATTGTTACGTCATTTTTACATTTATTACTCTTTTTTGGAAAACAGCTTTGCACATATACGTTGTATATTTACCATATTTACGAAATATTCACTGTAATTTGAACCCATTTAGACATCCTTCCTGCTGAAAGACTAAACGTCTGTGTTTGAGACGTCACCCTAATGGTTTTGCTTAATTAGTCTTGTGTGTTTGCTAGTAAGGGGGTGAGATTGAGCTTTAAGACTGCTCCACTTGACTGATTGCCTAAATGTTCATTAATGATGTTTGCAAAGTCAAGAATCCCATTACAAACCTCTAATAATAAGTTTAAAAGATCATCGTGTGCCTCGTCCTGCAGCAAACATGCTTTTCAAAATGTTCCGTTAGGTTCACTAATAATGTGACTAAAGTTGCACAAGAAAAAAACCCGAATAATATGCTGAAAAACGATAATTTGTTTTTCAACTCTGTCTGAAATGGTCAGTTTTTAATGCGCGGCCCCTTTAAGGCTTCAGTAAACGCCCACTGTTATGATTGGCTGATGACGTCACTGCATAGTGTGAGATTAAAAAACCGTATAAAACTCTAACCTTATTTAACATAACACTTTGAATCACCATGTCCTAACATGATCTGTTCTGTGCTTTGCACTGTTGTAGGCCTGTAGCCAAACTCCTGTTGAGTGTATAAATAACATGGGAAATGAAACTAGACCGATGACTCGTTAGAACCTTGTGATTAACAATGAAGTAATCATTAACACAAGAGTTTACTCTTTCCTGGTACCAGAAGAGTTTGCATATGAAGAACCAGGTAAATGATGTCACATCATGTTATTTTTCCATACCCATATTCTCTAAACTAAAGACTGTTGTATTGCTCCGGCTGGGATTCTCTGGGAAGTGTGTCTGAGATCCTCCGGCTGGGCTTCTTCTCGGAGGAGAGTCTCTGAGAGCTGCTCGGGCAGATCTCCCAGCCGTCATTAAAGCATTTGCAGAAGTCTGTCTGTCGTTAGACTCGTTACTGCTGCCGTTAGTTAGTTTAGGGAAGCAAGTTCACTTTTCAAAACACTTTTGCTGATAATTTACTGACCCCCATGCTGTCATCCAAGATGTCCACGTCTTTCTTTCTTCAGTCGAAAAGAAATTAAGGTTTTTGATTCGTTGAGTGAACCAAATGACTCGGAAAAAGATTTGTTCGTTTTGATGAACAGGAGAGTCACGAACTCGCATCACGGAACAGAGCAAGGCGAGCATTTGAGCTTATAAAACTTAAACTTTGTTATTTATTTATTAAATGAGCGATCGTTTCGCTTGATAAGACCCTTATTCATCGTCTAGTGTCGTTTAAAGCCCTTTGAACAGTTTGCACTGAAACTGTCTTTTGGACCTTGAACCGTTTGGTTCCCATTAAAGTCCATTATATGGAGAAAATCCTGGAATGTTTTCATCAAAAACTTTAATTTCTTTTCCATTTGAACCGGGTTCGTTTGACTTTGGTTCATTCACACTGCCAGTGATTTTCCGGAATCAGAGAGTGTGTTCACACACATCCCGTGACAATCCCGTAAAGTCACGTGACATTGATGTGACATGTTTCAGAGCTGCGACTTCTCTCTGGAGAATCCACGATTGTGCATTTCTTTCTCTGATTTGATCATAAACTTGCACTTTTTGTTATACATTTTTTTTTTGTTCACATTTTGTTATAGATCCCCAATCCGGCATCGGGATCAACGCGCTGTGTGAAAGGGGCTTTAGTTAGAGCTCATCCATGCTTTTATTTAAGAGACCAGTGGGCGGAGCCTATGGTGTGATGAGCTGTAACTGTAGAGAGCCTAAGCCCCTCCCCTTCTGGTCGACCACCATGGGAACTTTTTTCGGAAAAATATCGAATGGTAGTTAATGGCGAGAGACAACAAATATTTTGATCTGGTTTGAATTGTGCCCTGAATTATGATGTTTGTCAAATTAAAAGATACGTTTTAAAGTAAAGAAAGTCGCAGTTTGATGTAAAACCGTAATTACAAAATACTTAATTACAAAGACTACAAACCCCAAAGGTGCACATTTTCTCTCAGTGAATGAAGCGAACTTTACTGAGGCTAATGTCTGTCGTTGTTTCTATAGTCTTACGTTATAATCGTAACGTTACGAGTGTTTTGTACCAGAATGCACACACACACGAGCAGCGGATCTCACTCGTTGTTTCGCTTCCTGGGAGATGTAGTTCACAGAGCGATTTTCACATAAAACTAAATTATACTCTTCTGTTTTATGACAAACTGCGACGTTTTTGACTTTCAGAATTATCTTTTAAATTGACGAACATCATATGTGTAATCGAGGGCGCAGTTCAGACGGAATAAAAAGATAAGTTGTCTCTCGCCATTGACTACCATTCATATTTTTTACGAAATAAGCTCCCATGAGCCGGAAGCGGAGGGGCGGGACTTATGCTCTCTATTGGTCAACTATTGGTCGCTCTGGAGTAGGGATGGGCAACGATTAATCGCGATTAATCGCATCCAAAATAAAAGTTTGTGTTTACATGATATATGTGTGTGTGGTGTGTATAATTATTTTGTATATATAAATACTAACACATGCATGTATATATTTAAGAAAAATGTGTTCTTAATATATCAAATATTTATATTTATACATAATATTAATTATGTAGAAATAAAGTATTTACATGCAAATATTTCTTAAATATACACATGCATGTGTTAGTATTTATATATACAAAATAATTATACACACCACACACACATATATTACGTAAACACAAACTTTTTTATTTTGGATGCGATTAATCGCGATTAATCGTTGCCCATCCCTACTCTGGAGGCGGGCATATGCAAATGTGTGATGTCCCAGTCAGATCCTGCTGTTTTTGGAGCTTGATTAACCCTTGTGCTGCATTAGATTTTTAACACCGTTGAGTGCATTAAGGACCAAAAATGGCCATATATTAAACATTGCCTAAAATATTATATATTATTATTATTTTCCACTTTTACCAAGTTAAATCTTTTAACCAGCATCAGTCCTCATCATAACTACCAAAAATGTATTCAATTTCAGGATTTTAACCCTTTAATTACCAGTTTTGTTTGCGAAACCATCGATTTGTATAAGAGGAAAAAACACAAAAATTCAATTATTTTCAATAAACTAAATGCAAAGAGAAAACTTTAGATTTGGATTATCACAGTCCCACTTTGCAAAAAATCCCACTTAGCGCGTTAGAGACCAAAAATGGCCACCTATTAAACATTGCCTATTGCCTAAAATAAGGTGCATTTCCACCCATAGGGAATAAATATGTAGTGACGTCATCTGGTGGAATACACTATATAATGCAAATATAATGCTTTTGCTTCAAAATGAAAGGATGTTTGTTCAAAAATCATGTTTCATGTATTACTGACAGCCTCAGATTTAAACAACGTTTTAATGGGTTTCAATGGGCCATTTTTGGTCTTTATGGTGCTGAGTGTTACTATTTGATCTACACAGTGTGTGTTATACATATTTTGCAAAATGGGATCACATTTTTTACATGTATCCAAAAAGTCACAATTTTGCCAAATTTCATACCATTTGCATTAAAACAGCCAAAATGGTCAAAGAAATTAAACTGCAAAAGACCAAAAATGTCCCTAATGCAGCATAAGGGTTAATGAAATGCTTTGTTTATAACGAGGACGTTTTAATGCTACAAAGACCTTTGATATGCCAAAGGATCAAGGCGAGTTTGATTCCACTTTAAAAAGCTTTAGCATGGGCATCTACTGTATGTGTGCTTATTGGCTGTTCACCCCAGGTGAACCCTGACTTGTTTAGCAGTAACGTTTGGAAAAATCCAGGGATTGTTGCATCACTGAGGAATTTAGGTCAAACTCAAACTGATGCCATTTTAAATGCTCGATTCATAGAAAACGGCAAATTACGTAATAAGCGGTTTGAGCTATTTTACTGTCAGCTCCCATGATAGATCATGGCCTGTGGCGTCTGTGAATAAACCCAGTGCGCTCAACGCTCAACATCTCCTGAGGCACGCATTGTGTCGCTGTGAAAGGCACTTGGATCGCGGTATTTATGTCCTGGCGTTTGAGGGCACCTTTTGCCGAGGGTTGTGTGGACGGGCTCGTTCTCTCAGGAGCAGTTTAGCTTATCTTAAATCTTGGAGCCGTTGCTTTAAGAACATTTTTTAGCGTCCACATGCCGTAGCTAAGCGAAACACACAGTCTGGCGTTCATAAAGCTGTCGCCGTTGCCCTGATTCTGCCAATGAAAGAAAGGGTTTCAGATATAAAACTCTTGCCAGCACAAAAGCTCGTAACACACTGCTGGTCTTTGGCCTTTGGAGTGTGTGTTACTGGTTAGATATTAACCTTGCTTTGTTAATCTTCATCTTGTGGAAAAAAATGCGTTTGCAAAAATGCATAAGCAGTGGGTCATAACATGCTTCATATCGCAGTCGCAGCCAAATATAATTCAGCATCTGCTACAGAGCGTGTGTGTAAAAGCTTTCATGGGTATTGATTGGTCTAAACACACACACACACACACTTGTTGTTCACTGTTGCGTGACTGATGTTTAGTGACGGATGGATCGATAAATTGCACTTAACTTTGAAGTGGCCCACGCTACTGAAATATTAATGAATATATCTTCTAAATATGATTATATATTTATTATTGTAACCTTATTTTAGATTTACAATATACAATAGAATTAATTTGTTGAGTTCATTCACTCAGCCACACATTAGTAGATTTGCTTTTGTATGAGGAAGTACTTTTGTCCAAGTCTTAAATGACAATGTTGAAAATTAATTTGCAATGCAATCGTCTGATGCAGAAAAGTTTGACTATTTCTTTAGAATTGCATTTAAAGTGCCCCTAATATGCATTTTGGTATATTCCCTATCGTGTTTGTGTCTGTGAATGAAGTTTCAAAGATCAAAGTGGATAAATTGAGTTTTTGTCTCCTAAAAGAAAGAAGTCGTCAGTATGTCGTCAGTCGGCCGATACCGATACAAATATTTTTGGGTTTTAAAATCCGATATATCGGCCGATATTTTATTTATTTATTTGAAACTGGACATGATTGTCACAAATTTTGTCCTGCTTATTTGAGTTCAGGGAACTGATGGGGATGATCTTTTAATTGTTATTCAAGCAATGTATGTATCGTGACCAACTCAACGAGTGTTGCCAACAGGAACGGTGTAGAGCGCCCTCTGGTGGACAAACTATACAACTCCAACACTCATGACATGGTTCAAGCGTGTTTCGTCCGTTTTTATTTTATTTTTGAAATATTCATTTATCGGCCATTATAACTGCCGATACCGATAGTTTGAAAAATGCCTAATATCGGCCGATAATATCGGTCTGCCGATATATCGGTCTGGCTCTAGTCGTCAGTAATTACAGACTTGCTTTCTGCTTAATTTTCGTAGCTTTATGATAAATTTGCGTAATCCCCGCCTCTTGTCTTGATTGGCTGAACAGCGTCTCTTAGCTCCGCCCTCTGTATTGTATAATATTGTATCTGAGACTGGGAGAGTTTGGTTCGTGTTGTTCGTTCATGTCGAGAAGCAATCGGCAACAGACTGGGTCATCTGACCAATCAGAGCAGAGTAGACCAATCACAATACACTGGGGCATGAATATTATTAATATTCATCTGTTTTGATGTCTTGAGATTATATAATGAATGTAATCTTCTCGACCTTGCTGTTCTGCTCAATAAACGTTCAGATCTAAATTGTCTTTAGAACAGAATGTGCATCTGAATGAAGTTGAAGGTCAAGGCCTTCAGATCAACTCTGGATTCTGACCAATCAAATGGAAAAAAGAAGTTGTTCGGCCTTCTGACGTTTCGTTTAATGAAAGCCGTGTTTGTTCTTGTTCTGCCGCGAGAGATGCCGTTGTGACTGCGTTTTTATTCTAAGTTGGCGTGAAGTTTCTGATTTGAAAGTTTAATGAAGTTTCGATGTGGAAAAGCACAATGGGAGGAACTCGGATCAAATGTGTGGATTTATTTAGAAAACTTCAGATGTGGAAAAATATCTTGTTGCGTAGTTGAAACATTTGCCAACAATGTGAAACATTTATGCGTGTTACAAATACTTTAGAAGTCTTGGTTGTGGCAAATAAAGTGATAACTCTCTCTCTCTAGTGATAACTTTCATTCATGTAAACAGAATTATGAATGAATGTAGCATGTTTTGTTCTTCACAGTGTACCATCATCACTGTTGTTCATCTAGGCTATTCAGAGTTTACATTGTCATTTGTTGCGTTGTGTTTTAATAAAATGAAACGTGTTGTAATGTCTTACCCTGAACTATTGTAAAAAAAAAAAAAAGTATTTACAAACTTAAAAAGTAAAAACTTTTAAAATAAAGTCATCAGTTCTAATGTTATTTTTCTAAATCTTTGAGCTCTGATTGGTGGTCCAGAGGGCTGATAATTTGCTCACCAAGATGTCCATGTCTTTCTTTCTTCAGTCGAAAAGAAATTAAGGTTTTTGATGAAAACATTCCAGGATTTTCTCCATATAATGGACTTCAATGGGAACCAAACTGCTCAAGGTCCAAAAGACAGTTTCAGTGCAAACTGTTCAAAGGGCTTTAAACGACACCAGATGATGAATAAGGCTCTTATCAAGCGAAACGATCGCTCGTTTAATAAATAAATAGCAAAGTTTAAGTTTTATAAGCTCAAATGCTCGCCTTGCTCTGTTCTGACGCACGTTCGTGTTCGAACTCGTTCATCAAAATGAACAAATCTTTTTTCGAGTCAACTCATTCATTTTGTTCATTGAATGAACCAAATGACACGAAAAAAACTTAAACTTTGTTATTTATTTATTTATTAAATGAGCGATCGTTTCGCTCGAGTCGTTTAAAGCCCTTTGAACAGTTTGCACTGAAGGACCTTGAACCGTTTGGACCCCATTGAAGTCCATTATATCTAGAAAATCCTGGAATGTTTTCATCAAAAACCTTTATTTCTTTTCGACTGAAGAAAGAAAGACGTGGACATCTCGGATGACATGGGGGCGAGTAAATTATCAGCAAAAGCTTTTTAAAAGTGAACTACTCCTTTAAACCGCGGGTGCTTCTCCGTAACGTGATGAGTGATGCTCCTGAAATGTTTTCCGGCATCGGTTTATAGGTTGCAGTTCTGCAGAACTCGAGGTGTGTGTTTCTGTGGAAAGAGGCACAATAAAGATGTGATTAGATTAGATTCGATTGAACTTTATTGTCATTGTTACGCAGTCAGAAGTGTTTCATAGACAGGAACAGCGTATACCTCACAACATCTACTAATATATGAATAAACATGTGTGTTAGTGTGTGAAGAAACACATCAGCAATATCTTGGTTCAATAAGAAACGGCCTTCCTCACAGTAGCATGATAAACACACGCAGGACAGCGGCACAGGTGTGTGTGTGTGAGAGAGAGAGTGAGCGAGCGACAACAGGATCTCTGGAAGTGTCATGTGTCCTACACAAGTGTCTGAGAACGTTAATGTGAACCACACACTGCCTCTCTGTGTTTAGACTAGACAGTGCTCACACACACACAGAAGCTCTCGCTCTCTCTCACACACACACACTCTCTCTCCTTCTGTTTGTCTGGTTCAGAAGTGACCCAGTTTCCGTCTGTACCACTTCTGTGTGTGTGTGTGTGTGTGTGTGTGTGAAACTGCCCGTGTCATCCAGGTTGGCCGTTCCCGGGTCAGTCTGACATTCCTAGCGTTCCCGTTCCTCCTGCGACATTCCTGTGTTTTCCTGGTTTGTGGGAACGTTCGGCACTGAAGGAAAGAGTTTGATTTCCTCCATTAATGAACAGACGCCCTCACTCGCCTCTTGGGGAATTACATCTCAAACATACGTGGATTAAAATGACACACTTCTTTGTCTAGCTCATGCTGAACTTATGACAAGCATGTTATTAATCCTTCACACACACACACACAATTCTCTTGAATAATAATAAATATATTCATATTAAATAATATTAAATAGAGTCTAATGACGTAAACAAATGTACAACAGATATTTCATATATATTAATGTACCCAAATGTGAGGTCAAAGGGGAACACTGAGGACTCTGGACTGGATGTAACTAGTTGCTTGTTAGTTGGTTTCTATGGTGTTGCTATGTAGTTTCTAAGATCTTGTTAGTTGGTTTCTAGGGTGTTGCCAGGTAGTTTCTAAGATCTTGTTAGTTGGTTTCTAGGGTGTTGCTAGGTAGTTTCTAAGAACTTGTTAATTTTTTTCTAGGGTGTTGCTAGGTAGTTTCTAAGAACTTGTTAATTTGTTTCTAGGGTGTTGCTAGGTAGTTTCTAAGAACTTGTTAATTTGTTTCTAGGGTGTTGCTAGGTAGTTTCTAAGATCTTGTTAGTTGGTTTCTAGGGTGTTGCTAGGTAGTTTCTAAGATGTTGTTAGTTGGTTTCTATGGTGTTGCTATGTAGTTTCTAAGATCTTGTTAGTTGGTTTCTAGGGTGTTGCTAGGTAGTTTCTAAGAACTTGTTAATTTGTTTCTAGGGTGTTGCTAGGTAGTTTCTAAGAACTTGTTAATTTGTTTCTAGGGTGTTGCTAGGTAGTTTCTAAGATGTTGTTAGTTGGTTTCTATGGTGTTGCTATGTAGTTTCTAAGATCTTGTTAGTTGGTTTCTAGGGTGTTGCTAGGTAGTTTCTAAGAACTTGTTAATTTGTTTCTAGGGTGTTGCTAGGTAGTTTCTAAGAACTTGTTAATTTGTTTCTAGGGTGTTGCTAGGTAGTTTCTAAGAACTTGTTAATTTGTTTCTAGGGTGTTGCTAGGTAGTTTCTAAGATCTTGTTAGTTGGTTTCTAGGATGTTGGTAGCTAGTTTCTAAGATCTTGTTAGTTTGTTTCTAGGGTGTTGCTTGGTAGTTTCTAAGATGTTGTTAGTTGGTTTCTATGGTGTTGCTATGTAGTTTCTAAGATCTTGTTAGTTGGTTTCTAGGGTGTTGCTAGGTAGTTTCTAAGATCTTGTTAGTTTGTTTCTAGGGTGTTGCTAGGTAGTTTCTAAGATCTTGTTAGTTGGTTTCTTGGGTGTTGCTAGGTAGTTTCTAAGATCTTGTTAGTTGGTTTCTAGGGTGTTGCTAGGTAGTTTCTAAGATCTTGTTAGTTGGTTTCTAGGGTGTTGCTAGGTAGTTTCTAAGATTTTGTTAGTGGTTTTTAGGGTGTTGCTAGGTAGTTTCTAAGAACTTGTTAGTGGTTTCTAGGGTGTTGCTAGGTAGTTTCTAAGAACTTGTTAATTTGTTTCTAGGGTGTTGCTAGGTAGTTTCTAAGATCTTGTTAGTTGGTTTCTAGGGTGTTGCTAGGTAGTTTCTAAGATCTGGTTAGTTGGTTTCTAGGGTGTTGCTAGGTAGTTTCTAAGAACTTGTTAGTGGTTTCTAGGGTGTTGCTAGGTAGTTTCTAAGATCTTGTTAGTTGGTTTCTATGGTGTTGCTAGGTAGTTTCTAAGATCTTGTTAGTTGGTTTCTAGGATGTTGGTAGCTAGTTTCTAAGATCTTGTTAGTTTGTTTCTAGGGTGTTGCTTGGTAGTTTCTAAGATGTTGTTAGTTGGTTTCTATGGTGTTGCTAGGTAGTTTCTAAGATCTTGTTAGTTGGTTTCTAAGGTTTTGCTAGGTAGTTTCTAAGATCTTGTTAGTTGGTTTCTATGGTGTTGCTATGTAGTTTCTAAGATCTTGTTAGTTGGTTTCTAGGGTGTTGCTTGGTAGTTTCTAAGATGTTGTTAGTTGGTTTCTATGGTGTTGCTAGGTAGTTTCTAAGATCTTGTTAGTTGGTTTCTAAGGTTTTGCTAGGTAGTTTCTAAGATCTTGTTAGTTGGTTTCTATGGTGTTGCTATGTAGTTTCTAAGATCTTGTTAGTTGGTTTCTATGGTGTTGCTAGGTAGTTTCTAAAATCTTGTTAGTTGGTTTCTAGGATGTTGGTAGCTAGTTTCTAAGATCTTGTTAGTTTGTTTCTAGGGTGTTGCTTGGTAGTTTCTAAGATGTTGTTAGTTGGTTTCTATGGTGTTGCTAGGTAGTTTCTAAGATCTTGTTAGTTGGTTTCTAAGGTTTTGCTAGGTAGTTTCTAAGATCTTGTTAGTTGGTTTCTATGGTGTTGCTATGTAGTTTCTAAGATCTTGTTATTTGGTTTCTAGGGTGTTGCTAGGTAGTTTCTAAGATCTTGTTAGTTGGTTTCTAGGGTGTTGCTTGGTAG
Organism: Pimephales promelas; assembly: GCF_988280905.1. Classification (NCBI taxonomy): domain Eukaryota; kingdom Metazoa; phylum Chordata; class Actinopteri; order Cypriniformes; family Leuciscidae; genus Pimephales; species Pimephales promelas. The sequence goes on along the minus strand of NC_142788.1, from coordinate 31,293,988 downwards.
TTTCTAAGATCTTTTTAGTTGGTTTCTAGGGTGTTGCTTGGTAGTTTCTAAGATGTTGTTAGTTGGTTTCTAGGGTGTTGCTAGGTGGTTTCTGTTGTGTTTTTTGGAGTAATTTCACACTCTGGTCTCCGTGATCCTCTGTTCTTTAGATATAGCTTTGGTCCCTTTGGGATTTTTTCCACATGTTTTATCGTCCAGCACATTAGAAAATGTAATGATTAGTGAAACAACAGTGTTCAGTTTTTGCACTGTAACTCACGAACACACTCATTTGAACACCAGTTAATTTGGACACACATCACTGCATTACATTGTCTCTCAGCTGAAGGAAGGGATTGTTAGTAAGAATGGTGTAACGAGAATCATTAAAATGCTAATGAGCCCCGGTTGCCAAGTCGTCCTGTGGAATCGGGCTATATTTAAACTGTTTAAAGGGTTGACATATTGCAAATGCTTGTATTGTAATCTTTTACTCATTTTATAATCTACCAGAAATACAACTGTTTTAGATGATTTTGAATACATTATGATTTTTATGATTACTTTTATTTAAAGTGATTTTAAAATTTCATGTAATTTAGCTTAAATCTCTGAGATGTTGCTCTAGATTTGAAGTAGACAGTACAGTAGTTCTGCCATCTGTGTGTGAGTGTGTGCTCAGCTGTGTGTTTGCGCGCTTAGCTTCGTGTGTGTGTATGTGTGTTTGTATATGTATATGTGTGTGTGCTCAGCTGTGTGTGTGTGTGTGTGTGTGTGTGTGTGTGTGTGTGTGTGTGTGTGTGTGTGTGGTCTGATGCACACTAGGGTTTTTGTAGGGAGTGAGTGTTTGAATGTTCAGAGATGTCGGGTCAAAGTTTGCATGTTGTGACTTCTGTGTGTGTGTGTGTGTGTGTGCGTGTGTGTGCTCTCACCAAGGCCAAGTCCTTCCGTCTCACACCAACACATGAAGAATTTCTCAGTTGTGAGTGTGAGAAACTCTTTCAGTGTGAAAGTCAGCTACATCTGATCCAGTCTGCAGAGTTTTTCGCTCACACTCACAGATATTAAAACATTAATTTAAATCTACATAAAAGCAAACGGTAAGTCAATATTATTTCAGAGTCTAAACAACCCCATACTTTACTGAACATCACTAGTTTGGCGATAATAAAGGAATAACTCCGATTAAGACGTTTATAATTTTGATTATTTGCTGATGTGGTTGTTTTTCTGCAACTCTATCGCTATTCACTTAATTTTAAAACACATATTACATTTATAATCTTGATTATAATCACCGAATCATGTCAGTCAGTGTTTACATAAGCTTAATCATAGCCGTTGTTGCAGATGTGTGTCAGCTCCCAGCATGCACTGCAGTGCTTACCTACATGTCTTTCTATAAAGCTGCTTTGAAACGATGTGCATTGAGAAAAGTGCTGTGCAAATAAATGTCAATTGAATTATTTGTTGATGTAACACTACTTTTAAAGAGGAAAACACACTATTACATATGATTATACACACACACACACACACACGTGCACTATAACAACTGCACAGAGCACACACACACACCTGAGGATTCACACTTGCACAAGCGTCCTCTCAGTTGTCTAACCTTGTGTTTCAGTGTTTATACTAAAAGTGTGTGTGTGTGTGTGTGTGTGTACTGGACTAGACGTTGTGTAGTTAGTTAGCAGCGAAGGTCAGTGTATGATTCACACACTCTGTGGTTGATGTATGATATGAGGTAAATCTCACCGCACACACTCACGTGGCCTCACGCACACACACGCACACACACACACACACACACACACACACAGAAGGCTGGATTAGGCTTCAGTGCAGGAAAAGAGTAGTTTGATTGACACAACACGTGTGTGTTTCTCCCTCATACTGTGAATACATGTTATTTTTCTCCTCCGCTGATGGACACACACTCCGTTACATCCAAACCCACGACACGTGCCTCCCTCAGTTACATCCCCACTGCACTCGGATAACCAAATCATGTGTGTGTGAGTGAGTGAGTGTAAGTGTGTGCGTGAGTGTGTGTGTGAGAGTGTTTTTGTTGAAAGTGTGAGAATGTGAGAGAGTGTGTGTGTAAGAGAGAGAGTGTGTGTGTGAGTGTGAGAGAGTTGCTAGGTGTGTGTGTGTGTGTGTGTGTGAGAGTGAGAATTTGTGAGTGTGTGAGAGAGTGTGTGAGAATGAGTGAGAGTGAGAATGCGTGTAAGAGAGAGAGTGAGTGTGTGTGAGAGTGTGGTGTGTGTGTAAGAGAGAGTTCGGTGTGTGTGTGACAGAGAGAGAGAGAGTGTGCGTGAGAGTGAGTGAGGTGTGTGTGTGTGTGTGTGTGAGAGTGTGTGTGTGAGTGTGTGTGTGTGTGTGAGAGAGAGAGAGTGTTTGTGTGTGTGTGTGTGGTCCTCACTAGTTTAAAAGGCTTCTAAATCAAATTCAAAACATATTTTATTGGATTGTGTTTCTGTAATGGTTGCGCTTGTGTTCGTTAAGCGAATATCATGAACCTGTTATAAAATATAGTGAAACAAACGTGTGTGTGTGTGTGAGTGTGTGAGAGAGTCTGTTAAGCGGCTCTGAGTTATGACTGCAGCACATGGCCTGTGCATGACATCACCGGTTCATCAGCGTCCATAAACAGAACACACATGTTCCCTCTGGCATGTGTGTGTGTGTGTGTGTGTGTGTGTGTGTGTGTGTGTGTGTGTGTGTGTGTGTGTGTGTGTGTGTGTGTGTGTGTGTGTGTGTGTGTGTGTGTGTGTGCGTGTGCGTGCGCGCGAGTCCTCAGATCATCAGCAGACGTCACCGTGTCTCCGGTGACCTTTGTGGACGGGGTCGATGACATCACCTGTAACTCGCACGCTACGCTCTTAAAGGTGAAGTGTGTGTGTGTGTCATATGTTGGATGCTTATTTTAAACGTGTTTATCATATTTCACTTTAGTGTGTGTGTGTGTGTGTGTGTGTGTCGCCCTCTCACTTCCTGATCAGGAGATTTCCACCAATACCAGCGCCCCCTATAGACATCACAGAACTGATTGGATTGTTTTAATTATTCATATTAATTATAATATATTATTATTGTTTTACCATTAAATTATTTTAACCATACATTGTAATAATAATATATGACAATAATTTAATAATAATTTATAATTCGGTAATAACTGTTTATTATTATTTTATGTTTTAAATGATTTAATAAATTTTTTATATTTTATTTTATTATTTAACTTAATAAAAATATTATTATTTTGAAACCTATTTACACTTATTTGTCTTATTTTCACCACTTATTCTCTCATTTATTTTAAACAATGAATTATTATTATTACTATTATTATTAAGAATGCAAAATTATTTAAATGTTATTTTAATCATGAGTTATTATTACTATTTTATTGTTTTATAATGTGAACATTATTTTGATTGAATTTGAATTATATCTGAATATTTGTTATGGTGTACAAATAATTTATAAAATCGTATCATAATTCTTAATAATAATAATAATAATAGTAATGCAATTTATTTATTGTTTTGTTTTATAATCTAGAAATTATTTTATTTTATTTTTAATTATAAGTTATTATTTATATTTTATTGTTTTATAATAATTATAAATGATTATTTTTTATAATGTAAAATTGTTTAAAAAATATTATCTTTATTATTATTATTAATCATTTAGAATTTTAATCATACATTGTTATTTATATTTTTATTGTTTTATAGTATAAAAATATGTAATTTTAGTTTTAATTATAGATTAATATTTGATTGTTTTATAATGTAATTATAAATTAATATTTGTTATGATGTAAACTTGATTTATAAAATCATATCTTTATTATTATTATTCATCATTTAGCATTTTAATCATACATTATTATTATTTTCATTGTTTTATGTAAAAAATCATGATTTATTTTAATTTAAATCTAATCATTATTATTAATATAGTTCTGTTGTTATTTATTGTATTATTTTATATGTAAAGATCCACTGATAAGGAGAACGAGAGAAGTGTGTTGTTTGTGAAGCCGTTATTGTACGAGTTGTTCGATCTTCTGTGGTTCCAGCTGTTTTCTCCATCACAAGTGTGTGTGTGTGTGTGTGTGTACGCTCACACCGCTACCTCAAACACCAGCCGCTTCAGGAATGATAATGACAGAAACATTCCCGCTGGAAAAACACACACTGATTCTTCTCTTCTTTACGCACGTCTGCGTCTCCTTCCAGTGTCCCAGCATGCACCTGTGCTGACCTGTCCCATGATGCACCTCTGCATGCCGTTACTGTGAGGACACGTCTGTGTTTGAAGGAGATACACACACACACACACACACACACACACACACACACACTGGATCTTCGCCTCACAGATGCAGATCTTGTTGCATAAGCGTCTGAAACTCACTTCGTTCTCACATTCAATATTAGTGTTTCAGTGACACTTTACACTCCCGTTCTGTTAGTTCATCATTAACTAACCATGAGCAATAATGTCTTACAGTGTTTATTAATCGTTGTTTATGTTAGTTAACACAACACACAGCTGTTCATTGTTGGTTCATGATTGTGCAACTGCATTAAATAATATTAACAGATGCAACCGATCTATTAATGTATTAGAAAATGTTGAAATTAAAATGAACTGAGATTAATAAATGCTGTAGACATTTTATTTATTGCTCACGTTAATAAATGGACCCTTATTTTATAGTGTAGAATTATTTTATTATTTTATTTAAATAGATTATTAATATTGGCATTTTAATTATTAATAAATTAAAATGTAAAAATTTTAATATTTAAAATACATTTAATTATTATGTCTAATTATTTTGTTTTCATTTTAGTAAATTAGTATTACTGTGTAAAATTGGTCACATAAATATTAATAACTTAAATTATTATTATTTCACAATGTGGAATCATTTAATCATTTCATTTTAATAAATTACTACTATTTTCACTGTGCAAAATTGCTAATTTAATTATTAATAAATTAAATTGTTATTATTATTTTACAATGTAGAATTGTTTTTTAATTTCATTTGAATAAATGATTACACATACATTTCGTAATTTAATCGTTAATAAATTATTCTTTTCTATGTAGAATTATTTTATAATTTCATTTATATAAATTATTACTATTTTGCGATAAACATTTTGTAATTTAATTATTAATAAATTGTTATTATTTTCTGTGTAGGATTATTTTATAATTTTAAATGAATAAACTATTATTATTGTGTAAAAAAATGGTGATTTTATAGTGTATCATTATTTTAGCATTTAATTTTAATAATAATAATTGTTATTATATTATGTACAATTATTTTGTATTTAATAGTAGTTAATAATCATTACTTGTAATGACACTTGTCATTTATTTAGTACAGTTCAGTTTTAATATAATATATTTGAATGCCTGTAAACTAGCTGATCACCAAAGACAAAATAAATGATACATATAAATGTAACAGTATGATGTTCTCTATGTGAATATATAAAGTGTAATTTATTCCTGTGATCATTTCACCATCATTACTCCAGTCTTCAAAGTCACATGATCCTTCAGAAATCACTCTTATATGAGGATCTGATGCTCGGGAACCATCTGATGTCGTCACACACACACACACACACACACACACACACACACACACACACCAGTCGTCAGCTGTCCGCTGGCATCTCTACTCATTAACCGCCTGTTGTCCTTGTAGGGTCATGTGACCATCGTGAACACAGGTTATTCGGGAATGTGTGTGATGTTATTCATGTCGCGACTCAGGCATTAAGCGACTGTGCGTGTGTGTGAAGGATCCACTCTGACCTCATTCATCAGCATATTTCTCAGACAGGTTTAAAATATATCCTGTAGAGACATGTGGGTTATTATCACAGTGAAACAAATGTGTGTTTAAGCAAAGGTTAGGTTTTGTAATGTTTGTTTTTGTCATTTTAAAAGTTTTTTTTTAAAGGGTATATAGTTTGTATTAAGTTTAATTTTGTTTTGGTTGTAGCACTTCTGCTGCCAGAATATCCGAAAGTTTTAAATTAAATAAATTTACTATATTTTATTTTGATAATGTTTTTTTTTTAATTTAATATTTTATAATTTTAGGGTTAGCCCTATTCTAAACTAGTTTTAGGTTTATATTACATTTGTAGTTTATATATTCATTCATTTTTTGAGCATACTAAAATTAAAATGAAATTTTCAGCTTCAAACTAAACTTGAAAATATTATATAAAAAAGTTGAATTAATAAAGTTATTTTTAGTTTATTTATTTGTGTGTGTGTGTATGTGAGTGTGTGTGTGTGTGTGTGTGTGTGTGTGAGTGAGGTTAGTAAGCGAGGGAATGTGCAGCACATGGAACTGATAAAGGAAACTCAGTGTCTGTGTGTTATTATCTGAAGAATATCAAGTATCTGAGGTATGTGATGTGATCCAGGTGTGTGTGTGTGTGTGTGTGTCCAGTTGTAAATAATGTTTAAAATTAGTCATTGAGTGGTCAGTCTTTGTAGTGATGTCGACGTGTCACATGACCAACATCCCAGCAGTCAACACTCATTTATTAAAAGTAAACAAAGTTTATCAACATATTGAATAGAAACCTTGGCACATATATACAGTATATGGTCTTAATTAAATATTTTAATTTTAAAAGAATTTTTAAAATTTTTTAAGAAACGTTTTAAAGTATAATTGGTTTTTAATTATATATATATATATATATATATATATATATATATAAATTATTTTTATTGAAATGCATGCATGCTTTCATTTTTTCCTTTTTTTTTTAAATAGTTTGTATGTTATGGTTAATTTGCTGTTATGACAAATGTATTCCATATATATTTATTTTTACTTTTTAAATAAACTGATTATAGCAAATACAGTATTTTTACAGTATTTATACACATTGTCTGTATAGTTAATATATAATAATTGTTTAATTATGTATTTAGTCATTTATTTAAATATTTAAAAATGTTTTTAATTAATTAATTTGTAGTAATTTTTCCTCCATATCACTTTGTGTTTTAAATACTTTATTAATTATTATAATTTATATTAAAAAAATTTTTTATAACAACATTAAATCAAAACAATGGCATTGCTTGAATTTTTATGCAATGCTTTATTTGTAATGTGTGTCGTGCAGAAATCATTCCATTGGTTTCATTCCATCTGTTATTGTGTGAGTATTTTTGCAGTTTGTGTTTGATCATCTCTCCTGAACGAGTGTGTTGCTGGTTGAAGTCTCTGTCTCTGAGTGTGTGTGAAGCTGACGCTGGACACACACACACACACACACACACACTCTCTTGGTCTCGTCATCTGTTTTCTCCTCCGTCCCGTTCCACATGGCTGGCTTGGGTCGAAGGTGAACGTCCTAACAGAGGTGTGTGTGTGTGTGTGTGTGTGTGTGAACGGGACATTAGCAGAGGGATGCCAGAGCTTTTCCCATCAGTGTCTGGAATCAGTGTTTCCATGACGGAGTGTGTCTGGATCTGCAGGAAAAGCCTCATGTGGAGCAGCTCCTGATGAAACATGTGGAACACACACATCCGTGTGTGTGTGTGTGCACATGTCTGCGTGTGTGTGTGCACGTGTGTGTGTGCGCGCATGTTTGTGTTTTTGTTTGTGTGTGTGTGAGTGCATACGTGCATGCATGTGTGCGTGCACGTGTCTGTGTGGGCGTGTGTGTGTGTGTGTGTGTGTGTGGTTTGTCCAGAATGTTTTTTTTTTTTGCAGCTCCACATTAAAAAAATTATCCTGTATACCAACATTTCAAACTGTATTATTATTAATAATAATAGTAATAAAGTAAATCATAATTATATGGAGATATTAGAGTTGTAATATTATTACTGTCCTGTGAAATGGAAATGTAATGTATATGTACACACACACACACACACACTAACCCTGTTATTATGATCATCCTCACTGTTACTCTCATTCTGAAATGAGTCATATACTGTATTATGCTTGATCAGAGCCTTCGAGAATCAGTTCAACTGAGTCGTTTAAATGAACCGATTCCACAGAACGATTCAACTAATGCACACAGAATCGCGAGATCAAACACATCTGGAGGAAACACTGAGCATATAAGGCTCGTGTCCGACAGGTCGACTCTAAAATTAGACTTAAGACGGAGTGTAAGACTCGATATGAGCAGGAGTGGAGAGCTCTGCCGGCTGTGTTCATCAAAGAGCATCCCAAAAATCGAGTGGAAAAGAAAACGTGTTTCTGGGAAACCCCTTTTTAGTGTTTATGGGAAACTTCATGGCAATTTTTCCTTTCTCATATCTCTCACACACACACACACACACACATTCCACGTTTTCTTTGGTCTGTTCATTTTTCTTCACACAGGCTTTTCATATTTGGTTGGAGGCTCCCCTCCAGGACGGGAGCCAGAACATTCTTCGGAAAACATCGGTTCCCGGGCCGGTTCCGCTCCACACACACAATGAGTGTTGTGTTCCTGAAACCCGAGACACGGACGAGACGAGTTGTCATGTTTCGTCTGTCTCAGACGGTTCGTTTGCTGTCGATTATGAACATTTCTCAGATTTGTGACTGGAGAAACTGAGCTTCAATCCGCGTTTCCATCACAGATTTGCACAAAACTTGAGATGGTCCTCGAAGCAGAACATGAAATCCTCGAGGAGGATCTAACTCCTCCCACCTTACATATACCTAAACCTACTCAGCTCCACCCCCTGATCCCTAACCCCACCCCTAAACCTACCCAGCTCCACCCCCTGATCCCTAACCCCACCCCTAAACCTACTCAGCTCCACCCCCTGATCCCTAACCCCACCCCTAAACCTACTCAGCTCCACCCCCTGATCCCTAAACCTACTCAGCTCCACCCGCTAATCCCTAACCCCACCCCTAAACCTACTCAGCTCCACCCCCTGATCCCCAACCCCACCCCTAAACCTACTCAGCTCCACCCCCTGATCCCTAACCCCACCCCTACACCTACTCAACTCCACCCCCTAATCCCTAAACCCACCCCTACACCTACACAACTCCACCCCCTAATCCCTAACCCCACCCCTATACCTACTCAGCTCCACCCCCTCATCCCTAACCCCACCCCTAAACCTACTCAGCCCCACCCCCTGATCCCTAACCCCACCCCTAAACCTACCAGCTCCACCCCCTGATCCCTAACCCCACCCCTAAACCTACCCAGCTCCTCCCCCTGATCCCTAACCCCACCCCTACACCTACTCAACTCCACCCCCTAATCCCTAACCCCACCCCTAAACCTACCCAGCCCCACCCCCTGATCCCTAACCCCACCCCTATACCTACTCAACTCCACCCCCTAATCCCTAACCCCACCCCTAAACCTACCCAGCTCCACCCCTCAGATCTGGATTCGTCTCCGCCCCCTGGATCTCGTGTACTGCAATGAGGTGTTACTGGAAAACTTTAGCGATTTTTTTTCTAGATGTCGATTAAAAACTATCGCAAAATGACTGCGTTTCCATGAGCTAATATTATGCGACTAAAACTTACATTTTTCATCTCGATACGATAAGTTCAAAAATCGGATGTTGGTGGGGATTTACGTTCATCATAAAACTGCATCCATCCAATCATCCAATCAATGGATATAGTCACTTTGATGATGGATAGATGCATTTTTAATGCGCTACAGCATTATGGGTAATGTAGTTTTTCACCGTGAATCCTGCAGTTAATCACGGTTGTGTAAAAACTAAGTTGAACTAGTGTGAGCCGACGGATTCAACACAAGCAAATACTCTGGGTTCACGACCTCGTAGCTCACAGTTTATAAGTTCTGTGGAGAAATTCCGTAAATTAAGATGTTTTTTGATGTAAAATTATTGATTACGTTATTAGAGAAACTCGGAGAACATGTCAATCGATAGAATAATGGGAACCCTAAACCGTTGTATTTCTGGACCCTTTAAGCTCCTGTATGGACGAGTGCCGGTACGGAATGAGTAAACGAGGACGGAATTGACATTTTGCCTGTTTTCATGACCTTTGACCCCGACTCCCAGCCTCGAAACGCTCCGTTCATCAGTGTGTCGTCAGGCAGAAGTCCTGGATCCCTGCGTTTATTTATCAGGTGTGTGTGTGTGTGTGTGTGTTTAAAGCGCTTCATTTCCTCTGTCTGCGTCAGTGAGATGGTGAGGTGCGATTGAATGACCCAAACCATCACACACACACACACACACACACACACACACACAGGACGTGAGCTGGATCGAACCCCTGTCCAGCGGTGTGTTTGTTGAGTCTCCGTGGTTGAAAATGCATTCCTGCGAGACCTTGTTCATATTTATGGCTAATCGCTCACTCACACACACACACACACTCGCCGTGGGTCGCGCTGGTGTGTGTGAGTGTCTGGGAACAATGTTGTTGTTTCATATGTGTGTGTGTTTCTACAAGGTCTTATAATCTCATCAGTGCCGGCGGCCAATCAGGACGGAGCTTTGTGTTATTCTGGGGTTATGAATTCCTGATCGGAATATATTTCTGTGAGTCTGTGTGTGTGTGAGAGAGAGTGAGTGTGTGTGTGTGTGTGTGGATTTCTCAGTTGTGTTACAGCAGTTTAGCGGTTTACACATTGTTTGGAACTCTGGGAAACGGAATGTAACAGCTCTGTCTGTATCTATGGCAACAGAACCTTGTTTGATTCCGCTGATTACATTTGAATTTGATTCCTGAGCTAATTTGGCGGGAAAATCTATAGACTTTGATTGACACCTGTAAAGCGTTCAGCACACAGTCTCCCGTCCTGTTTCTGAGATTTAGACGTTGTTGGCAGTTAAAGCGCTTGTGCTGTAGTTACACACACACACACACACACACACACACACACACACACACACACATCTTCAGCTCATTGACATGTAAAGCGCAGTAAGTGTCCTGTGAGAGTCTCTAAAACACCTTATATTGTGTGATCTCGGGCTTTCACGGTTCATGTGTCTGTCCAGGCTTTTGTCTCTTTGTGCTGCTGATTCCGGTAAAGGAGGAGAGATAGTAGCACATGCGAGTGTCTCTTTACCGCAGGAATGCGAGGGTGTGTAATGAAGCTCATTCCTCTGAGCCGGTGAAGGCGAACAAAGCTTCCCTGCGGACACCGATCCGGGAGAACTGATCCCGACTCTGGCTGGGAATGAGGGATTCAGCCTGGGGGGTCCGTTTGCTTTCAGAACTCCCTGGAGAACTCCAGCTCCGTGTTTTTCTGGAGCTCCAGGGATGAGTTCAGGAACACTGGATCCGTTTCACTCTTGCATTCCTCACTTTACAGAAGCTGTGTGTGTGTGTGTGTGTCAGGCTGTGTGAGGGTGTTTTACTGGATTCATTTTATTATTACAAAACTTTTACTATTTTATATGTGTGTTTTTTTTTTCTTTATTTTTTAAATTCTTTTTGATCATCTTTTGGTTGGGTGTTTTTATCTTATTATTTTTATATAATTTTTATATATAATTTGCGCATTATACATTGTTTTATTTTGTATTTTACACAGTAGCATTAGCATTTTAAAAAAAAATCTTTATTTTGTTCATTTTATTCTTTTTTACCAACTTTGGTGTGAAATTTTCTTATTTTTACTATTATTTTTTTAATATAATTTTAATAAAATATTTTTTTATTTTTAATATTTTGTATTTTATATATATTTTTTGCTTAATCTGTTTGATTTTATCTTAATATTTTTATATATTTTTTATTTGATTTTAATTTGATTATATTATGATTCTTTCTTCAGAGTCTGCTTTTTACTTCTTTTGATGTTTATAGATTTTTGGAGTTTATGGAGTTTATTTTTGACTTTTCATTTAATTTGTTTAATAAATAATTATTTCATTCTTTTCATTTAAATTATTTATTTATTTATTTATTATATAGATTTATTAGTGTGATATTTTCTCTATAGTCCTGAGCTGTGTGTGTGTGTGTGTGACGTCAGATCCAGTTGATCTGATAAAGCGTATCTGAGAGTCCCAGTGTTCGGGACCTGATGTTCTCGCCGGTTCTGTCGGCTTGTCCTCGAGACACCGGATCCGCTGAGAGCCTGTTCTCCGCACATTAGAGCCCGAGATCCCAGCGTCTGGAATGGCAGGAATGTGTCGGATCTCATCCCGGTGGAGTCGAGGGCCGGCGCTGGTCCATGCGGGACCGATCGAGTGTGTCGGGACAGAGTAAACGACAGAGTGCCGCTCGTCACACACAATTAATGTACTACATATGGCACTAATTTATATTTACGCTGTATTTATAATCCATTTATTCACTTTTTGAGACCTGAAAATTACATTTCCATCTTAATCTGTGGTCAATCTCAAATTTTTTGACCCAATCCCTCGTTTATTTCTGACCCGGCTCAAAACAAATCAATTAAGAAATAAGTTAGTGATGTTTTACATTCAATCACAGTAATAATGTTGGCAAATAATCAGACAGTTTACTGATTAATATTATATTTTTAATTATTGCAGCTATAATTCTGCGGAGCGATGAGAATTATTCAACATTAATTAGTGCAATTAGTAAACATTAACTAAGATTAAAACATGCTTTAGAAGTATTTTCCACTGTTAGTTCACGTTAATTTCCACATTTAAAGCGTGTCGTGTTGACATGTGAAGACAAACACAGTGTGACCTGTGACCTCTGACCCTTTTGTTTTCTTTACAAATTCTCTCAAATGTGAGGGGATGTTGCCATGGCGATGATGTGTGTTTGGGAAAATAACAAAGGATCATTAGAACAGGGATTTGTTTAAAGCAGCCTTTTGTATACATTCATATTTATTTATTTATGATTATTATTATTATTATTCTTACATCTGTATACAGAGAGAGGATTCAGAGAGGGAGAAATACAGCTCATCCTGGAATCTGTTAACATCTGTCTTTTTTTCTCTCTCGTGTTGAAAATCATCAATAAAAGGAGTTACACGCATTTATGTTGGACCAAAACACACTTATAGTGACGCAACAAAACCAAAAAATCTTGTTATTGTACATTTGCGCTGTGTTTGATGTGTGTGTTCATCATTTAATGAGGTTAAAGCGGGGTTATGGTTGCCGTGGCGACATACCTGGATGACCTCATGCTTGGCGACAGCGATGAGGGGAAGCGAACTGGTGACCTCATCGCTAGATATCGCCGTGGAAACACTGATTCATCCTTTAGAAAAACAGACCCTTGAGAGCTGCTTAAACAGCCTGTAAACCACACACACACACACACACACACTGTCCGCTGACGGGTGTCACTTCCTCTCCATCTTTTCTCCTCATAAAAGGTTTTACATGTTTCCTTCAGCATGACATCATCACCCCTGGCCCCTTCTGATGATGTCATCGACGGGTTCTGGCACTGTCCGAAATAACGGTGTCGTTACGGTCCGACTGACTCGGATTTACAGCTGCAGTTTTTACTTTTATGAGGAAAGATTATTACACCACTATGATGGTTTATGTTGAAGAAATCCTTTTTTTTTTACTATTAGATAAGGGAAGCAACTCAGATTCTTATTTCACGTTCATTTCAGTTTAAGAGTAATGTTTTACAACATTGTTTCTCCCTAAAAATGTAACTAATAGTGTAAATTAGTTACTTTTTATGTAAAGTAATTAGACGTGTTACTTTTCCTCACATTTCACTCAACATGAGGACCGGAGAGCTGTCAGTCAAAACTTATTTGAAAAATCTAACACACACACACACACACACACACACACACACAGACTGCCCTCACAGCTAAACTGCTATTATCTAATTGTGTAGTTAAATTTAACAGATATTCAACATAATTCATGTGTCAGAGTCCAACAGAAGGACAAAACCAGACCATTTTATAGCACAAAAAAAAAGATAATATGAGAAATGTTGAAAAATATCTGAATAAATTAGGGTTTGACTGTAAATCTCATTTTGTTGTTGTTCATATTCTTAACCGAATTGTGTTGATGACACGTGTCTTTGGAGAATTGATGCATTTTATAAGAAAAATATGATCTCGTTTGCCCACCTGGAACAATTGTGTTACTTTAAATGGCGTTTTCCCGCTCAAATCCTGGTTAATTCTGACCCTGGATATTGGACGGGATCGGGAGCGTGTTGTTATTCAGAGACCCCCTCTCTCCCCCTCTCTCTCTGCGTTTATCCTCAGTGTTTCAGGGGCGTAGGTGACTATAAACACATTTAATTATTGCATCATGATGTTTTACCATTAAGTGTCAGATTGCCGAAGGCTCTTGGCTCACACTTACGGTCTGATTGGCTTAAAAAAAAAACTTGAATATGGTTCAGTGGTGATGTCATATGGCGTTGATATACAGTATATATATATATATATAGGGGAAAGAGTGTCCTGTGCAGTTGCCAGGGTGTTGCTATATGGTTGCTAAGGTGTTTTGAGCGGTATATACTTTGTTGCTATACAGTGGCTAGTCTGTTCTGCATAGTTTCTACTATAAGTGTTCTGGGCAGTTGCCAGGATGTTACTTATGTGGTTGCTAAGGTATTCTGAACACCTTAACTTTCTTGCTATACAGTTGTTACTGTATACAGTGGCTAGTGTGTTCTGGGTAGTTTCTAAGGGGTTGCTATATAGTTGAAAGAGTATTCTAGGCAGTTGCCAGGGTGTTGCTATATGGTTGCTACTGAGTTGTAAATCCTTTTTTACACAGTTGCTAGGATGTTCCAGATGGTTTCTAGTTTGTTGCTAAGTGTTCTGAGTTGTATATACTTTTCTTGCTATACAGTTGATAGGCTGTTCTTGGGTGTTGCTATATGGGTGTTAAAGGGATACTCCACTTGTTTTGGAAATAGGCTCATTTTACAACTCCCACACGGTTAAACAGTCGAGTTTTACCGTTTTCGAATCCATTCAGCCGATTTTCTGATATTTAGAAGAATATCAGTAACCAGACAGTTTCTGGTCTCATTGACATCCATAGTATATATTTTTTTCCTACTATGGAAGTCAATGAGACCAGAAACTGTCTGGTTACTGATATTCTTCTAAATATCAGAAAATCGGCTGAATGGATTCGAAAACGGTAAAACTCGACTGTTTAACCCTGGGGGAGTTGTAAAATGAGCCTATTTCCAAAAAAAAAGTGAAGTATCCCTTTAAGGTTTTCTGAATGGGAAATACTTTGTTGCTATACAGTTGCTAGGATGTGCTATTCGGTTGCTAGGGAGTTTCGGTGCAGTTACTTTGAAATTTCGAGTGGTTGCTATGCAGTTGCTGGGCTATTCTGAGATGGGGCTCAATGTTTGTTAGTGTTTTTGAAAGTGTCAGCTCAATGATAATTATAAATGTCTTTCTGTTTCAGACGGTGGCCATGAAAGATGCGTTGACGAAGCTCGGCCTGAATATCGTTGAGATGACCGATGAATCGGCCACACTGGACGGAGGAGATGTCCTGTTCACAGGTAATTTTTTTTTAATTTAACATAAATTCATGTGTGTGCTGATAAACAACCAATCCCAGATGATCGCTGAGCAAATGTACATTCCCAGCAAGCAATTTTGCATTTAAAGGGATAGTTCACCCAAAACTGTAAACTCTGTCAGTAATGACTCGCCCTCATATTGTAAGACTTTCATTCATCTTCGTAACATAAATTAAGATATTTGTGATTAAATCTGAGAGCTGGATCACTCCTCCATTGGCTTTGATTGTAATTGAAACTGGCCGGTACAGAAAGTTATTAAAGACATCGTTAAAAAAGTCCGAGTGACGACAGCGGCTCAACGCTAAGTTTATCAAGCGAGATTTAATCACAAATATCTAATTTGTGTTCTGAAGATGAATGAAAGTCTTATGGGGTTGAACAACATGAGGGCTAGTCCGAGATTTCATTTTTGGCTGAACTATCCCTTTAAAAGACGTCTAATAACTGTGCAAACAGCCCAGATCTAGGCTAAAACAAGGCAAAATTTGGGCTGTCAGTGAAAATTGAATAAAATAATTGACTTGATCAATTAGATAAAGAAATGAAATGAGTGGAAAAAATGTAAGCAAACACCTTGTAATCACTGTTGACTGGAATATCCCACATCTCCAGTTATATTGGCAAAACAACATGTAACCGCATTCAGTGTTATTCTGGCTAGAAGTGTGTTTCTCCCAGCCGGGCGATATGGGGTCTGTAGTTCACCGAGACGCTGAAGTGATGGATGTTGCTCCGCTTTATCTGTCGGTGAATGGAAAACTGCAGTCGCACACCTAATTGAGTCTGGATTTGTTCCCGGACCGAAACATTTCCTTCTGGCGTCATGAGGCTCAAAAATGTCCTGTGCAAAACGTCCAGTTGCTTCTGTTCTGGAGTCGAGTGTCACGTTACTCGGGTCACGGATCACGATAAATAATTATGAATCTGTTTGTTTATTTTGTATGAATCACATCCACAGAGTAAAGTGACGCTCATTAAATAATTATGTATAACGAGTAGGTATTATAAGCATAAAATAATGTTGTTTCTGTTTGAATTCTGTTTTAATCAACTCACTTAATTTTGATTAATTTCGTTCAGAAAACAGGACATGTTATGTGATTTTACTCATCTAGTAAATGCATCTCGATTTAAGAATTTCTACATATTTGGACTGGAAACGAGTAATAAAGCCCTTGTGCGGATCAGTTCAGCGGCGCTGGTGTAGAGTCACTCTCTCTGGACCCGTTTCTGGTTTCTAGTGTTAGTGTTGATATCTGGAGCAGATCTTCTGGAGTAAACGTGTGTGTTCTGCTGTTCAGGGAAAGAGTTCTTCGTGGGATTATCCAAGAGGACCAATCAGAGAGGAGCGGAGATCCTGGCCGACGCATTCAAGGTGAATCCATCCATCCATCCACTCATCCATACATCTTTCTATCCATCCATCCATCCATCCATCCACTCATCAGTCCATCCATCCACCCATCCATCCATCCACTCATCCATCCATCCATCCACCCATCCATCCATCCATCCATCTACCCCTCCATCCATCCACCCATCCATCCACTCATCAGTCCATCCATCCCTCCACCCATCCACCCCACCATCCATCCATCCATCCACCCATCCATCCACTCATCAGTCCATCCACCCATCCATCCACTCATCAGTCCATCCATCCCTCCACCCATCCACCCCACCATCCATCCATCCATCCATCCATCCATCCACTCATCAGTCCATCCATCCACCCATCCATCCATCCACTCATCCATCCATCCATCCACCCATCCATCCATCCATCCATCTACCCCTCCATCCATCCACCCATCCATCCACTCATCAGTCCATCCATCCCTCCACCCATCCACCCCACCATCCATCCATCCATCCACCCATCCATCCACTCATTAGTCCATCCATCCATCCATCCATCCATCCATCCATCCACTCATCAGTCCATCCATCCACCCATCCATCCATCCACTCATCCATCCATCCATCCACCCATCCATCCACTCATCAGTCCATCCATCCACCCATCCATCCATCCCTCCACCCATCCACCCCACCATCCATCCATCCATCCACTCATCAGTCCATCCATCCACCCATCCATCCATCCCTCCACCCATCCACCCCACCATCCATCCATCCACTCATCAGTCCATCCATCCACCCACCCATCCACCCCTCCATCCATCCATCCATCCATCCACTCATCAGTCCATCCATCCACCCCTCCATCCATCCCTCCACCCATCCACCCATCCACCCCACCATCCACCCCTCCATCCATCCATCCATCCATCCATCCATCCATCCATCCATCCATCCATCCACTCATCAGTCCATCCATCCACCCCTCCATCCATCCCTCCACCCATCCACCCATCCACCCCACCATCCATCCCTCCATCCATCCATCCATCCATCCATCCATCCACTCATCAGTCCACCCATCCACCCCTCCATCCATCCATCCATCCATCCATCCATCCATCCATCCATCCATCCATCCACTCATCAGTCCATCCATCCACCCCTCCATCCATCCATCCATCCCTCCATCCATCCACCCATCCATCCATCCCTTCATCCATCCACCCACCCATCCATCCATCCCTCCATCCATCCCTCCATCCATCCACTCATCCATCCACTCATCCATCCATCTTAATGCAGTATGTTTAATCTATCTATCTATATATCTATATATCCATCTATCTATGTATCTATCTATCTATCTATCTATCTATCTATCTATCTATCTATCTATCTATCTATCTATCTATCTATCTATCTATCTATCTATCTATCTATCTCAGACTCTCAGTGTTTAGGGTGGAGGATGTTTTGTTCTCTGCAAACGATGAATCATGTCAACGGTTAAACTCTATTTTCTGAATGAAAATCAAAAGTTGGTTGTAAGAACAGAACATTCTCTTCTAATGTCGCTGACGCTTTTGACGTGACGATGCCGCAGCTCCTCGCCGTTCTCAGGCTGATGGTTTATGGAAACTCTTACCCAGAAGTCTCTGCACACTCACCCGTCTGGCTAAAGTGAAAACAGAGATGCTCACAGTCCAGCAGAGTTATGAATACTTCATCCGTTCGGCAGAAACATTCCCTCGTTCTCTCCTGGACAATCCCGCATGTTCTCCTCCTCCCGGAGTGGCTTTGTCCATTTTTCCACTGTGTTTACCAACAGAGCTTATGTGCAAATGTTTCTCCAGTCAGAGCCGGAGTGCTCCAGTGCTGACGTGTGTGTGTGTGTGTGTTGCAGGACTACGCCGTGTCCACGGTCCCAGTGCAGGGCCATCTCCACCTGAAGAGCTTCTGCAGTATGGCCGGCCCAGACCTCATCGCCATCGGCTCCAGCGAAGCCGCGCAGAAGGCCCTGAAGGTACACACACACACACACCTGAACGTGCCCGAGACCACGCTTTTCACGCGAGGATGACTGTAAACGCTTCGTCAAAACATTGAATTAAAATAGTTCGACTTAAAAACACACTTATCAAAATTAGAATTAAATAATTGACAACATACTGAACATTGAATAGAGTTGAGAATCTAAAATCCAATCCAATTCTGGCATCGGACACTTGTAATTAGGGTTGGGTATCGAGAATCGAGTATCGATTGGAACCGAGACTAACGCTTAGTTTTTCCCGGAATCGTTCAAAAGTAAAAATTTCGATTCCTAGTTTCGATATTCACAGTCCGCCGAGCGGAAGAAGAAACCGCTGAACAACACCAACGAAGAAGCGTCTACCGGAAGTGTTGGCATAACCGCGCGAGTCGAACATGAGTAGCTTACGTCGGCGATCCAAAGTGTGGCTTCACTTTTCTAAAAATAACGAAATCTCGGCAAAATTTGTGACAAAAGGAGTATTTTTACAGAAGGAGTATTTCCTTCAGAAAGGCCGTTGGTTAGCAAGGTTAGCTAAACTTTTTTGAACCCGCCTCTTAAAAGAATCGCAATCGAGAATCGTTAGGAACCGGAATCGAAACAAGGAATCGGAATCAGAATCGTTCAAATTCAAACGATACCCAACCCTACTTGTAATATAATAAATATTTCGATTCCTCGTATCGATTGCTTTCAGTATGAGTGTAAATCATTGGAGCGCGAGACTGTGTGTGTTGCTCTTAAAGTGACAGCGCTCATATTCCGACTATTGTATATTTACAACTTTGTGTGTAAATGTGTTAGAAAACAAGCGTCATGAATGACCCGTAGAATATGTGAATGAGATAAATGAAGAGATGGTAATTGGGTCTCAAATATATATATATTTATATATTTTTAAAGGAGATGCATACTTCAGAAACGAGTGTAGAGAGGATGGTGTATGAGACTACATGTTGATCTACATCTGATTCACACACTTGGTGTGTCAATGGTGTGTGTAGTGTGTTGGAAGCAAGTATGCAAGATTTGAAGTGCACTAAACCTGTAGAGAATGTGAATACACACATGGATCTAAAATATTGATGTGATATGGGGATTGTGCAGTGTGTGTACAGATACACACTTCATCAGATAAGGGACAGACTCTGGCATGCTAATGATCACCGATTCATCTAGTATGGATAGTGTGTAAGACTGAGTTTGAATTGAACACTAGCATACGACTCTTACTCCGTTCTGTAGATGACAGAAATAACCAACACTGTGTGTGTGTGTGTGTGTGTGTGTGTGTG
The DNA here is from genome assembly GCF_988280905.1 of Pimephales promelas. Lineage (NCBI taxonomy): Eukaryota > Metazoa > Chordata > Actinopteri > Cypriniformes > Leuciscidae > Pimephales > Pimephales promelas. The sequence goes on along the minus strand of NC_142788.1, from coordinate 31,273,782 downwards.
TGTGTGTGTGTGTGTGTGTGTGTTAATGTCGATCTTCTTCCCTCACTCATCACACACTCAGTTTAACATCGCCCTCTAGTGGTGGAGTCCCGTCAGCTCGAGCACACACACACTCACTCATGCACACACACTTTCTCTCTCTCTCTCACACACACACACACACACACACACTTTCTCTCTCTGTTCAGCTATTTTGGGTAACTCTGGTGATTTTCTCTGCGGTTCGGCTTCATTGTCTCTAAATATAGAGCTTTTAGGGCCGTCATTTACACACATTACAATAGTTCGCTGTAAACGCTTCAGTGTGTGTCGCGTCACCCTCGCTGTAATTACGCTCAGATTTAATTAACTCGTTAAAAGAGTCGCTTATTAAAAATTACAGACGAATTAGACGGAGAAATGTGAGTGTGAGTGTGTGGTTTTCAACAGACATCAGTTTTATGAACACTAGTGTGTGTGTGTGTGTGTGTGTGTTCTATCAGTTATTATATGTAGGAAATATTCCAACAGCAGGATTTAGCGCTGCGAACACAAACCGACCAATCACAGCCTCCGCTCTCGAACCCACAGTGATGTCGTTGACCTCAAACTCTTGAGATGAGGAAAGTTTCTGCATTTTTAGTTTAACATTTGATTATTTTAATCTGTTTTCTTTCATATTAAAAATATAATTCAGAGATTTAAAAAAGGCAGAATGTCATGATGTGCACATGGTAAATGGGCATTTGTTTATTATATTATTTATATCTCTGAATACATTAAATTATATTCTACTATATTCTAATAATATTGCTCTTTACTTTCAGTGCTTTAGATATTTTTTCTGTATTAGTAGAGAAGTCCTTTGGATGACCATCATTTTATTTTATCAAGTTTAATGCAGTATGTTTAATCTGTCTGTCTGTCTATCTATCTATCTATCTATCTATCTATCTATCTATCTATCTATCTATCTATCTATCTATCTATCTATCTATCTATCATCTCTCTGTAGATAATGCAGCAGATGAGTGATCATAAATATGATAAACTGACGGTTCCTGATGATCTGGCTGCGAACTGCATCTATATGAACCTTCCTGGGAAAGGAGACGTTCTTCTGCACTGCACACCGGAGGAGTTTCCTGAGAGCGTCAAGGTCACACACACACACAATAAATATTACATTTCTAAATGATTGATTTGAATCTGTGGAGAATATCTGAGCGACCTCTGACCTCTGTGAGCGTGACTGAACTCTTGTGTCGGTCGTCTGATGTCGGTGACTCTCGATCGCTGGAAGACTCGTAGGAAAACTGGCCTGAGCTTCTGGAAACACTCCATAACATGACACATCTCTTTATGAGGCTCTTAGAGATGCTGTAATGTTTCTGCTCACTCGTTTGGAGTTTAACACACACACACACACACACAGAACACAATTACAACACCAACCGCGTTCCTGTTTTAATGCACTTTAACTTCTATCCCAATGGGTTTATTAAGGAATATTACAAATATCTATACTTCCAATAAAATGCAAAAATAGGTTAATTAGATGAACAGATAATTAAATATTGTGTTGAATATTACCAAATTGAATCAATTTTACAGTTAGAAAATCAATAGTTCACTGTCTTTTTTTTTATTTATTATTTATTTATATTATATTTTCTATTAAATGTAATGTTTCATATAAATATATTATATAAATAATATTTTTTGTGAAATTATACTATTATATATATTTATATTTATATAATAATCTGTTTATTGAATTCTATTTTCTGTTGCTTATAATATATAATGTATTATTTATATTAATAATATTTGTGTATAAAATAACATATTATTCAGTAATTTATTTAACATTTATATTTATATGTGTTTGGAATATTTATCATCTGAATTTCTATTTTAATTTAACCTTTTTTATTTTATTCTATTTTCTGTATAATATTTCATATAAAAATTATTTACATAGATCATATTTGTATATAAATATTTGTGAAATAATATTTATAATTTATATTTATTTATTTTTCAAATATATGTATATAAATTCTATATTTTGAAACTGATATATTTATATATTATATATGATATATGATATATTATATAAATAAAATATGATTTCATGATGTGCTCAGAAAAAAATTAATTCTGTAATAATGTGTGTGTGTGTGTGTGTTTCCCGCTGCAGGTGTTTGAGAAGCTGAAGGATCACATGCTCATCCCAGTGTCCAATCATGAGAAAGTGAAGGTTGACGGCGCTTTGACCTGCTGCTCGGTGCTCGTGTGCAAGAATAGCGCCTGACACACACACACGCACACACAGCTACATACAGCCACACACACACTCACACACACAACTACATACAACCACACAGACACACACACACTCACTGGAGTTATCTAGGTTTATATCAGCTTTTTGAACAACAGGGAATATAAAAACATATAAAAACATACTTTCAGGACCTGTCTGTTCAATTTTTACATTTATATTTTCTACCTTGCAACTCTCTCGCGGGTCAGTGAGTTAAAACTACTAAAGTTTTGGAAAAAAATCCTCTGATCGAAACCTCAGACCCCAAAGTGTAGCTGTAAACTGCCTAAAATGAAAGTGTGTGTTGCTGTAACGTGCGTCGAGCGCCACAGACGACAACACATGGAGTCAGAAATAGTTTTATGAGCATTTGAACTGTATTCTCAGCGCGTTCGTTTACAATCTGCACATGTGATGCAAGCCATTGTCAAGGACATTTAGTGAGGCATTGAAGAACAGAAATAGAGGCCCAAGAGAAAAGCATTGCATTGTGGGAGACAGTATTGTTTTTTCCTCGCTGCATTCCTTCAGCTGTAAACATGCTCCGCTGCAATGGCTTATGGGTAATATAGGGGGAAGGAGCTAGCATGCACTATGATTTGGGGCGCTAATTCTAATCAACAATTCGGGATGGAAATTGCGTGAATTAGACTAGTTTTCAAGACGTAAACAGGCAACGTGTTCTGGCAATGTTTCCTCAACGTTATGAACAAATAAAACGTTCGTTCAAAGTTATCTGGTCTTTAATAACGTTCTCTAAATGTTAGCACAAAAACATTTATTTGAATGTTCGCCTAACGTTTTTTAAAAAATGTTTCTATTTGTTTCATAACGTTAAGAAAACATTTGAAAGTACCGTTTGAAGGATGATAAAACCGGAATGTTTGCGCAACGATTCGTTAGCAAGAAAGAATTCCTTTTTAAACGCTTTGTGAAACGTTTATAACATTTGCAAAACATATTTTTGTTCGCGTTTAGTCTGATTTAGCTCATGTATGAGGTTTCATGTGTACTTGACTCTAGAGTTTGAATTTCTGTGTAATGACAAATTGGGTCCCCCTCAAAATTGGGTCTCTTTTCGGACCCCAAGCAATAGGTTAAAATTGCTTTTAAGGTACTCTTTTTAGCGCCTGATTTAAATTCCTCCAAAATCCTGTTTGATAAATAGATTCGACTACATTATAACGACCATTTATGTCTGTAGCTTAGCCTGCTTCTAGCAATAAGCAATTAGCCTGATAGCTTAGTTTACACACATTTGCAATATTCTCAATCATCTTTAATGTAATTTTGAATTAAATTAACGTTAAATATCCTCCAATTTCAGTTACAAATAAAACAAATGAATGATGTTCAATTATTCATGTTAATCAAGTGTAAGAATTATGTTTAATTGGTTTATTATGCACTAATGTGTTTTCGCACGCATAGCTGTGGTTATTTTAAATTAATATAATTCATATAGGCTACTTAGGATAGTCATTAATTGACAGTTTAGGGAGACCAGATTTGTCATGACACGTAGGCTACGGGTGTTTTCTGCGTTTGACAATTAGCTAACGTTGCTAATCTGCCTAGCTGCATAGCTTCCTCAGTCACAGTTTAGCGCCTTTTTTTTACTTTATCATGTGTGAAGGATTCTCCGAACTGAAGAGACAGATTCATTCTCTGTCATAACTCATCGGTTTAAAAGAGAAAATGCGGATTTAAAGCCCAGAGTCGCGGGCCAGCAGCAGTTAAACTGGATTTACATTTGTGCTAAACAATCCTTCGATGACGACGACCGTTAAACACTTCGGCAGCCTTTTATAAAAATGTGAATTATGCTGTCATCATCTTACGACATCTCATTCTTTATCTCATGTGGATGCTTTGCAAAACACGTTATCGTTATTTCTCTGCCAGACACTTGTAAAATAGCTCGTATAAAATGGCCGGCCGTAACGCATCCAAGTCACACTGTATGAGATCACAGTCGTAAAGAAGCAGTGTTTACTAGTTTAACTTCTACTATTATTCGCTCATCCTGAAGGAATCCGTGTTTCCTCGTGGATTGGAGAACCGAGCGCGTGAACTTCCATCCAACCCGGAGTTTCAGCTGAGATCTGTCATATCTG
>NC_142788.1:31214357-31264357 GCF_988280905.1 Pimephales promelas | reverse complement strand
GTGTGTGTGTGTGTTTGTGTGTACTGATGTTATACTGTCACTAGGTGGCGACACTGAATAAGATTTGCTCTTCTGGGAGTGATCAGGCTTTGTTTAGCAGAAGTTCCTATAGTAGACAGTCTTTAGTTTGGCTCTCACATATTTAATCAGCAGACGATTGTTTTCTGCGGTGATTTTCCAAACACATTAAACCTTGTTTTGAGTGATATCATGATATCCTTTATAAAGTGATGATGTATCATATACAGTATTGGTATTACTATGCAATACCTCCAGTATTTCACCGTAGTAAAGCCACTGTGATGTTTAAAAAAGTGTCTCCTCACATCAGTTGTGAAGTGTGTGTGTGTGTGTGTGTGTTGTTCGCTCTAGGCTTTTCTCTGGATCTGTGTTCCCGCAGGTTGAAGGATGAAGAAAGTGTCTGTAATTTTTCGTGGGATGATGATCAGAGGGATTCCTGGCCTTCTGTCGTCTCCTGTGGACATGAAACAGGTAAATATGCAGATGATAAGATTCTGGCGTGCAGGAATGTGTGTGTGTGTGTGTGTGTGTGTGTGTGTGTGTGTTCACTGTATCTTCACGCCTGAATGAACGTCAGGAGATTCCAGATTCTAAAGTTTTCCCGTTTTCAAGAGCAGAAACTCCTTCTTACACGTCCAGTCAAAAGTTTGGGATTTTTAATTTTCAATGTAAAGAAGTCTCACCAAGGCTGCACTTCATCAAAAAATACTCACAAAAAAACTGTAGCTAATATTGTTAAATATTACTGTGGCAATTTAAAATAATTGTGCTGTTTTCATTTATTTTAAAGTGTAATTTATTCCTGTGATCAAAGCTGAATTTATCATCATTACTCCAGTCTTCAGTGTCACATGACCCTCCACAAATCACTCTAATATGAGGATCTGATGATCAACAAACATGTATGATTATTATCAGTGTTGAACAGTTATTTATATGTGGATCCTGTGACACTGGAGTAATGATGATAAATTCAGCTTTGACCGCACAAAGATGACAATCATTTTTAGTCCCCACAAAGAAAACAGCTTATAAATCACACCGAGTTTTTTTTGAAGATGTAAATAGATGTATGATGTAACCGCTATTGTAAATGTGAGATTTCTTAAGAACCTACTTTTGTGAGCTAATCGTAGTTTTCGGGCCCGATCGGAACCAAAACAGTGCAGAAAGAAAGTCAGTCAATAGTTATAAAAAAAATTACAAATTGAAATTTCGGTTTATAAAATTGTTCGAAAAAGTGAAGCCGCCAAATTGTTCAAAGTGGGAGGAGCCACTTTTACTAAAATGGCTCGTGAAGGGAATGAGATATTTTCATTTTCACCAAACGCAGCACGCCTGTGAAAGAGTTCATTCTCCGACTGTCCACTTGGTGGCGCTATAACAAAAAAAAAAACAACAAAAAAAACAGGAAAACGGCTTAACTATTCTACGGTTGACTTGAAAATTGGCAGGCGGTGTCTGTCCGAGCTGCCATGATTGTCTTTGCGATGAGTACATTGATGTATCTAAAAAATGGAATTACTAACCCTAACTGTTAAAAAACTTAAAATCCAAATAAGGTAAATTTCCTGTATTGGCTGCAAATGGTCATTTCCATCTCTGATTGAGAGTGTAATAGGCTTGCTAAATAAAACATAATATCTTTCTGAAACATATCTCTTTCTAGACTGCTCGAGCGCTGATATTTATTAGTGTTCTCCTGCATGCGAGTCAATGGCAGCTCTATGAACAGAACAGATTTGCCACACTTGTAGTGATTGTCAAGAATAGTAATATGACCAAATTTGCAGTCTCTATGACCAACTCTATAGCGCCACCACCAGTTCAAATATTCACTTTTCAAGCGGTTATAACTTTTGAACCGTAAGAGGAATAATTAAACGTGGTACTCCTGATTCCTCATGCCGATCATATTCAACATCTGGCACCCATCACATGTTCATATTCTTCATCTTCTGCTTGTGTTTTGCTGTCCCGGCTCTGCACTGCTGTTGGGTGACGTTGGTTTATTTGCTGATGGTGATATTTGTGCATTTGGTGAATGATTGACCTGTAGATGTGATCCACACACGAACACGCCGCTTCGCTTGAGTTCATGGGAAATCTGTGGAGGTGTTTTGGATCGATTGGCCTTTTATGGAGACGTATACATAATTCATATATTTCACGTTTCTGTGTTATGAATGGGCTTGGGTATTATTATGCGTGTTCTTTGAAGGCAGACTGGTCGTCGGGGGGATCGAGGCGTCATGACGACTGTCCCGTTACCATAGTGATGATGAGAAACAGGAAATGACGACTTCAAGAGCTGGAGGATTTGACTCAGTCTCTGTCTCTGATCCAGTGTGTGTGTGTGTGTGTGTGTGTGTGTGTGTGTGTGTGTGTGTGTGTGTGTGTGTGTGTGTCAGTCTCTTCATCCTCATCCAGTCGGCAGAGCGAGTCCCGGATAATTTACGTCCTGAGAAAAGGGGTGCGGATCGAACCCATAAATTGAGCTGCTGGTGTGTGTGTGTGTTTGTGTGTGTGTGTGTGTGTGTGAGAGAGAGAGAGAGAGAGAGAGAGAGAGAGAGAGAGAGAGAGAGAGTCAGGGAACAATGAGGAGGGAGAACAGACAGCTGGAGAAACAGATGTTCCTCTGCACACACACACACACACACACACACACACACTAACCTGACCCCCAAAACTACCCATTACACACACACACACACAAACCTGACCTCTAAACCTACCCATCTCACACACACACACACACACACACACACACACACACACACACACACACACACTAACCTGACCACTAAAACCACCCATCACACACACACACACACACACACACACACACACTAACCTGACCCCCAAAACTACCCATTACACACACACACACACACACGCACAAACCTGACCTCTAAACCTACCCATCTCACACACACACACACACACACACACACACAAACCTGACCTCTAAACCTACCCATCACACACACACACACACACACACACACACACACACACACACACTAACCTGACCACTAAAACCACCCATCACACACACACACACACACACTAACCTGACCCCCAAAACTACCCATTACACACACACACACACACACGCACAAACCTGACCTCTAAACCTACCCATCACACACACACACACACACACACACACACACACACACACAAACCTGACCTCTAAACCTACCCATCACACACACACACACACACACTAACCCGACCACTAAATCCACCCATCACACACACACACACACACTAACCTGACCCCTAAACCTACCCATCACACACACACACACACACACACACACACACACACTAACCTGACCCCTAAACCTACCCATCACACACACACACACACACACACACACACTAACCCGACCCCTAAACCTACCCATCACACACACACACACACACACACACACACACACACTAACCTGACCCTTAAACCTACCCATCACACACACCCACACACACACACTAACCTGACCCCTAAACCTACCCATCACACACACACACACACTAACCTGACCCCTAAACCTACCCATCACACACACACACACTAACCCGACCCCTAAACCTACCCATCACACACACACTCTCGCGTGCTCCTTGTTTTTCAGTACTTGTGTTTCCGCTGCAGGCTGTGACATGAACACAGATGCTCCGACAAGAGGTGTGTGTGTGTGTGTGTGTGTGTGTGTGTGTGTGTGTGTGTGTGTGTGTGTGTGGGAGGGGTGGGTTCTGGGATATTTTTTTGTCCTGAAAATGTCCCACTGGCTTCATAACTGAATATGATAATCTTTTCCTCAATCTGCCTTTGCAAAAACACTCTTCCTGAAGAACGCAGAGCGCCCCAGTGCATGATGGGACCGTTCCAGATCTGACATCATGACAGAAAACACAAACTTTGAGTTGAAGTTCTGGACATATTGGTATTTCTATTCCTAAATAATAAACAATCAATTATGATTGATTATATAAGTCATAAACAACACCTCTGCTGGAGTCAGTGTGAACAGATGTGAGAAGAAATAGATTAAAAATGAGTTTGAATAACTTATTTTGATGACTTAAAGCAATGTTTAAATGTGTTTTTGCAACTTATTGATCATTTATATTTTTACATTTATATAAATAATATATAATCTATTATGAATATAATATGAAGATTCAAATATAAATATACAAAAACATTTCATGACAGTCAGGTTATTTTCAATCTAATTAATGATTATATAATATCTTATTTGTGTACAGTATATAGGATCAATTCAGGGAAATAGAGTAAACGTGAAAATATGAAAATGAAAGTTATTTTTTAATGTTTGTAACATTTGTTACAGTATATATCCATCTTTGGTAATTTCTATTTGATTTAATTAAACCTTTATTTGATGTTTGAGTTGTTGTTCAGATACAGAACATGATAAACGTATGAAAGATTGCATTTATTGTTCGTGTGATTATAAATAAGGGATTCTCTAAAACATGAGTCAGTTTCACAGGATCTGAGATTTACCGGTCAGATAAAGACATCATTCCCAGACGTGCTTCGACTCGCTCATAACCAGCAGATGAAGATGAATATGAATATGAATGAGAGAGAGCGACTGGCTTTCCCCCGAGGAGCGGATGGGATATATGTGATGATTATGATTATCCTATTGAGACATAATCAGGCTATTAGTGTGAATCGTCTGTTTAAACAGGCCTGATCGTTATCCTATAAACACGTCCATGTGACTAGCCCATAAATTAATAGCCTACAGATTTATTGACGGCTCTAAGAAGAATGTCGAGCTTAATAACTTTATTATGAATTTTTTTTTTTTTTTAAAAGTCAAATTAAAAAAAAAATAATTATTACATTCAGCTGACTTTAAAAAATGAGTTTGAATAACTATATTTTTTTGCAAATTGCTTAACTTATTTTGACAAGTTAAAGCAATATATAAACATTTGTTGTTGTAACTTATGCTACAACACACATGCTTGTATATATTTAAGAAATATTTTCATGTATATATTATATATAAATATTTTATATTTAAATAATATTTTTTTCTTAAATATACATGCATGTGTGTGTATTATAAAATAATTATACACAGTGCACTCACGTATATTATGTAAACACAAACTTTAATTTTGGATGTGATTAATCGCGATTAATTGTTTGACAGCCCTAATAAAAATATAATTAGTTTAAAGTTATTACATATTTCTTAAAGTAAAATTTTAAATAGCAAGCTTCTAGGATGTGGTAAGTGTCCGTGATGTAGGGAAACTCAAAAAAATATAGGCCTAGGCTATAAAACCATACAAAAATAAACAAAACACTGCCACTGGCAAAGGGAAAAAAGCTAATGCATCTTGATTTAAGTATTTTTTAGATATTTGGACTGGAAACAAGACAAAAATAAAAAGAAAGAACGGCATTTTATGTATGTACTTAAATATATAATTAGCATACACTGTTATAATGACACCTAAATGAAGTGTAACCCAGTGTAGAATAGCCTTAGCAAGCTAGTGGAGAGATCCAGGCTGCATGTGTGTTTGAGCTCCGCCTCTTAACCTTTAACCCCCACAGAAACTATCTGAACTATTTAGAGAGAGAGAGAATGTGTGTGTGTGTAATTTGATTTCAGTGGATCATGGAGCTTCGCTCAGACCGCGGTGTGTCGGACTCTCCTGCCCGCTCAGACGCGCCTCTCGCTCGGTCACTTCAGCTGAGGAGCGCCGCTGATCGGAACTAACGCTGGAGGACCGGATCGGTACCGATGGCTGATCCTCTGCGGAGGACAATTCTAGCCAAACTCAGGGGCAAGAAACCCAAAGGGAAAGACGCGAACCGGGCGAGAGAAGGTAAAGAAAAAGTTTCTCAAACGCAGTCAGACAGAGATTATTATTTATCACGTGAGATGAGAACCGGACCGGGGTCGCGAGAGCCGGACTCGCACCGGACCAGGGGCCCAGCTCCCGGGGTCTCGGATCCAGCCGAACCGAAGCGCTTCCACACGATCGGAGACTCGATAGGCTTCGGCAGTTGCGATACGAAACCCCAAACAGAGGCATTAAAACCAACAGATGGTCAAGATCAGACGCGTAAACAAACAAACGTTACATTACACGAGGAAAAGTCCGGGGAGATCAGTAGCACGGGCGACCCGAAACCCCGCGATATGTTTGATTATTTAGACGGAAATATCCAGGAAAGCGATTTGATCCAAGTTTTACAGAGTGCGTTGGAATATCGCGGAGATTTTAGGATTCAAAGCCCGACTTTTTTCCCCACCGAGCTGGAACTATCCGTGGCCCCCGGGGCCCCTCGACACCACTCGGTCGACAGCGAGGACGACGATTATTATGATAACCAAATTCTGCCATTTTACGAACCGTACGTTCAAAATCACGCGAACGAGCGACACGTAGTTGAGAAAATAACGAACAAAACCGCGCTCGAGACGACCCGACTGAAGTCGCAGTTAAAAGAAGCGTATTATCTGCTGCTAAACATCAGCTTCGACGGTCCGGTTGAGGATAACGTTAACGGGTTCGTGGAGGAGGACAGCAGTTCGAGTAGCCTTAGCTCGGGTGTATCTAGCGGGCGCTTCTTTACGGTTCTCGGTTTAACGGAGAGCAGAAGTTTGGAGAATATTCTGAAGACCGGGAGTGAACCGGTTCTCCAGCGCTCGGTGAGCGATAGCCGGGTCACGTACTCGTTACGAAGCGCGCATCCTCCGGTTGAATCGGTTCACGAACTGGTCTCCCCGAACCCTACGGGAGTCCCCACGACAACACCGGGCACGCGCCGGTGCCGCGACGGTCCCGCGCACAAACACCCGGGAGTGACCGTGAACAAGATGCAGGAGTGGATGCAGAAAGGGCGCGTGCTCTCGACCGAGATGAAGCACCGGATCGCGGGATCCTCCGTGAGGCCGAAAGCAGGTACGCGGAGCCCGAGCCTCGGCCCTCTCCTAACCGGGTGTTTCTGTAACTGGTGTCGGGTTTTTCCTCGTAACACGAGCATGTTAGATATTTGCTCTTTACTAACACACACACACACACTTTGTTTCTGACTCTGAGAATCACATTATCGTGTCTTTAATCCGGAGCACCGGCTGAGAGTAAAACATGATTTGGTGTTGATGGTTCATTTAGACTGGAGTGTGTGGCGGGGAGGAATGTTTGTTTTGAGGAGACAACTGTTGATATAACTCTCTCTCTCTCTCTCTCTCTCTCTCTCACTCACTCACACACACACACACATTATTTGTCAACATTACTCTTAATATTCTCCAATAGGTGTGTGTGTGTGTGTGTGTGTGTTTACCCAGAGGGAGCTGCTCTCCAGAGATTCTTCTTCAGCGGGACACACACACACACACACACACACACACACACACACACACACACTGAGCCCCAGGGAGGGAATATTTGGAATGCCAAGGCCGTGGTTTCACTTGTTTGCTGTGTGTTCCCGAGGGCATGAATGCAGGATTACAGAAGACACATTACACATTTGTTAAACTGGGATTAGTGTGTTCTGTTATCCGCCGGTTATTCCAGTCGTAGGTGTGTGTGTGAGATGTCAACCAGTGCAATGAATGAACTAATGTTACTAGAGTGTGTGTGAGATCTCAACCAGTGCACTGGACTAATGTCACCAGGGAGTGTGTGTGCTCTGATTTATTACGTAACATTAGGAAAAAATATTTTAACCCTAATTCAAAAAGAAAAACGAAGAAATGATCTTTTGCTGAAGGAAAACGAGACCTGTTGTGTATCTTTAATATTATTTGCATTTGGACATTTTCTTGACCGTAGGCATCACACAGTGTTTTACTGTATTATAATTCACTTCTAAAATCACGCATTTTAGTAATAAAGTGCATTAAATGCAGTGCAGTAAATAACATCACAGTGCAACAAAAAATTGGGGGAAACAATTAAGTAAAATTAAAATTATGTAAAATACTGGGCCTATTCCTTTTGATTTTAAAGTAAAATATTTCTATATGAGATCCACATTTGTCAGCAACATTGTGGCCGGTGTGTTACCGCGAGCTGATTGGCCGGAGCTGGCGATGACATCATAACAGGATTGAATGTGAATGTGGCGCACGATAGATCGGGATCTAAAGAGGATTCGGGAATTATGGGAAAACTCGGATAACAGCGGCGTTTACTCGATCAAAGCTCCCAGAATGCATTAAAGCACGAGTTTAGCAAAGAAACACACTTTTACACGAGCTTTACTCGCAGGAGCTTTGGGTTGTTCTCTGCAGGACTTTTAAATATGTGAAAAGTGTCCAAATGTGTTTCTAGTTGTTTATTGGATCGTCCTTCTCCGGAAGTGTTTCGTTTGGCTCCTGATCTGTTTCTCCCGCTGTGTGGTGTGTGTGTGTGTGTGTGTGTGTGTGTAATTGTTTCCCGACTCCCTTGAGTTACGGCTTCTGTAACTGAATACGCTGCTGCTCCATATTTAGAAGTGTCTAAAGTTCACGCTTGTTTGTGCGTCTGATGTGCACGTGTGTGTGTGTGTGTGTGTGTGTGTGTGTAAATATTCAGAGGAAGGCAGTAAATGTGTGTTGGCTGGAATTCTCTGCGTGTGAGAGCTTGTCCTCCGTTATGAAAGACCCTTTAACTGAGTCTCGGCATTCACAGCTGAGCTTTTAACTCGATAACCTCGATCGCACACACACACACACACACTCCGTAATGACCCGAACCCCGCAGCGGAACAGCGTCTGAAGCGCTTCTCTGTCTCGCGGTGTGGATGGATGCTCTGGAAACGGGTTCCTTCATCAGTTTAAAGCGCTCATTGATGAAGTCTTGACGTTGTTTTTAGGCTTGTGTGTAACTCATTACAAGTAAAGTGAGTTACGTAATCAGATTACTTTTTCAAGTATACTTAAAAAATACTTTCTTCTGTCAAATCAACTTTTATTTGGTTTGTGGTTCAGATAACGTATTATTTTGAGTTTCTGATTATTAAATTAATCTCCTTAATTAACTCAATATTTCAATTTCAATGAACTTTTTTGTAAGGCAACCAGGTTACTTCATTTTTTTAACTTAAACCAGCAATATTTTTTTACAGTGTAGCTAGTAAAGTAACGCATTACTTTTAAAATTTACAACAAAACATTTGAGTTAAAATAAGTAACGCAAGTTTTGCACATTTATTGACTGACAGCGCTCCTGTCCCCATGACAAAGCGTGTGTGTGTGTGTGTGTGTGTGTAAAAACATGATGCTTACTGTGTTAAACTTTCTCCTGCTTCTTCTGTTGTCCAGAATATCAGCAAGGGTTTGTTTGCTTTCCTCGACTGGATACGCGTGAATCTGCATTTCCTTCAGCATCCTTCAGGCTTATTATTTCACTTTAGGTGTGAAAGGGTCTTTACATTTGCCTAAAAATACTGTGTAACTTTTTATTGTAAAAAAACAAGCCCAGCCGAGGTGGAAAAAAAGTCATGTGATGCATTACTTTCCTAATTATCGGTTTCAGCTTTCAAATATAAAGAATTATCGGTTTCAGCTTTCAAATATGAAGAATTATCGGTTTCTGGCTTTCAAATATGAATATGAAGAATTATCGGTTTCTGCTTTCAAATATAAAGAATTATCGGTTTCAGCTTTCAAATATGAAGAATTATCGGTTTCTGCTTTCAAATATGAAGAAATATCGGTTTCTGCTTTCAAATATGAAGAATTATCGGTTTCTGCTTTCAAATATGAAGAATTATTGGTTATTGGCTTTTAAATATAAAGAATTATCGGTTTCTGCTTTCAAATATGAAGAGTTATCGGTTTCTGCTTTCAAATATGAAGAATTATTGGTTATTGGCTTTCAAATATAAAGAATTATCGGTTCCTGCTTTCAAATATGAAGAATTATCGGTTTCTGCTTTCAAATATGAAGAATTATCGGTTTCTGCTTTTGAATATGAAGAATTATCGGTTTCTGCTTTCAAATATGAAGAATTATTGTTTATTGGCTTTCAAATATAAAGAATTATCGGTTCCTGCTTTCAAATATGAAGAGTTAGCGATTTCTGCTTTCAAATATGAAGAATTATTGGTTATTGGCTTTCAAATATAAAGAATTATCGGTTTCTGCTTTCAAATATAAAGAATTATCGGTTCCTGCTTTCAAATATGAAGAATTATCGGTTTCTGCTTTCATATATGAAGAATTATCGGTTATTGGCTTTCAAATATAAAGAATTATCGGTTTTTGCTTTCAAATATAAAGAATTAGCGGTTATTGGCTTTCAAATATAAAGAATTATCGGTTTCTGCTTTCAAATATAAAGAATTATCGGTTATCGGCTTTCAAATATGAAGAATTATCGGTTTCTGCTTTCAAATATGAAGAATTATCGGTTTCTGCTTTCAAATATGAAGAATTATCGGTTTCTGCTTTCAAATATGAATAATTATTGGTTATTGGCTTTCAAATATAAAGAATTATCGGTTTCTGCTTTCAAATATAAAGAATTATCGGTTATCGGCTTTCAAATATGAAGAATTTTCGGTTTCTGCTTTCAAATATGAAGAATTATCGGTTTCTGCTTTCAAATATGAAGAATTATCGGTTTCAGCTTTCAAATATGAAGAATTATCGGTTTCTGCTTTCAAATATGAATAATTATTGGTTATTGGCTTTCAAATATAAAGAATTATCGGTTTCTGCTTTCAAATATGAAGAATTATCGGTTATTGGCTTTCAAATATAAAGAATCATCGGTTTCTGCTTTCAAATATAAAGAATTATCGGTTATCGGCTTTCAAATATAAAGAATTATTGGTTTTGGCTTTAAAATATGAAGAATTATAGGTATTGGTAAAATTTTACATATTGTGTGTGTGTTTTTAAACTCGAGGTGTGTGTGATTCAGAGATGCTGACACCTTGTTTTTCCTCTCCGGGTCTCCATGAGTCTCCACAGGAGAATCAGCCGAGGAGGAAAGATCCGTTAAAGAGCTTATCGAGAGCTCAAATCCTGCTTACATAAGAGCGGACTCACATGCTTCAGTCTGGGGCACTTCAACTGTACCGACACACACACTCCAGCATCTATGATCATCATACACTGACACACACTCCAGCATCTGTGATCATACACAGATACACACTCCAGCATCTATGATCATACACTGACACACACTCCAGCATCTATGATCATACACTGACACACACTCCAGCATCTATGATCATACACAGATACACACTCCAGCATCTATGATCATAAACAGACACACACTCCAGCATCTATGATCATAAACAGACACTGTTTTCAAGTCAAACTGTCTGGAAATGAGATTGAGAAACGTGATAATGCACATCACTACCATATTTACCGTAGCATGTCACAGCAAGACTTAATCTCGTCCGTAAATCACGTCCCACACACGTACACACACACACACACACACACACACACACACACGTACAGTAGAGCTGAAGGATTCAGGATGAACTGAGAATCAACGTTAGTTTGTTTAAAATATAGATCACGATGCAAAGTGAGATATTTCAAGCCTTTAATTGTTATAATTGTGATGATTGTGACTTATAGATTATAATATTCTAATTTTGAATTTGGGGTTTTCATATCTGTAAGTCATAATCATCAACATTAGAACAAAAAAAGTTCTGAAATATCTTGAAATATCTCACTTTGCATGTTATGAGTCTATATAATATATTAGTTTCTTATATTAGTAAGTTGAATTACTAAAATAAATGAACTTTTGCATGATATTCTAGTTTCTCGAGTCTCACCGGTGCATTAACGAATGCACATTTATGGTCTACCGATGAGCATTAGAAACTAAATCTGAATCTTTTGAATGGTAGTGTACATATTGCATATGAATGTCATGTGACTTTGAATGTCATGGATCTGCGAGAACAATAGCTGGAACGTCTGGATCTGTCATATCGGTAAAATCATCATAATTGTGTGTTTGGGACGTGGCTTATGATGGAGAAACTTATGTTTTTGTAATAAGGCTCTCAAAAATTATATAAAAATTTGTTATCGGTCAACATATCGGTTATGAGCTTTCAAATATAGAGAATTATCGGTTATCGGTATCGGTAAAAATGTTCATATCGGTGCATCCCTATTATGTTTCATTTCAGCATTATTCAATTAACAACAATGTTTTTTAGTAATTTAGTTTATTGAGAACAACACTGGTTGCAAATATTATTAGTTTGCTGAAGGTTTTGTGGATACACAGTTTTTTATTTTCAGATTTCATTAGTTTGTTTTAGTTTTCGTTTTGTGTTAAATATTTCCTAAATTGTTTGTATTTTTTATTTCAGCTAGTAATTTTAGTACTTTCAACTTATTCCATGGCAAAATTTCTAATATTAATTTAGTTTAAGTTTTATTAATCTAATACTTATATTTTATATCAGCTTTATCATTACTGAAAGATATAGCAATCGGATTTTTATATATATATATATATATTTCGCTTGATCAAACCGGATGGACTTGCATGTTTTTGTGCTAATCACAGATTCATTTAAATTAATTTCACTTAATTAATTTAAACTCATATTCCACCCATATAATATATTTAATGTCAGTTTGATTATGCACTGTTGTTCTAACCGTACGCACTTGCATGATGTGCTAATCATAGAGAAGTCATTTAAATTAGCGCTACTTCCAAGTTTCTTTTGTGACGTTTTGCGTTTTTTTTCTTTCATAGCACCGATGGAGTGTGTCGCCGGGTCGTCAGGTGTGTATCCGCGAGACCTGTTTGCACCGTTCAACCACATCACTGTCTCCAAAAAGCGCAACTGGCTCCAGCAGAGCGTTCTCAGGCCCCGGCTAGCCGACGACAACGAAGCCGACGACGAGGGCGAGATTTGGTACAACCCTATTCCTGAGGACGAAGAGCCCGACTGCGTTCCCACCATCAGGGTGTCTCACACGGGTCCTGTGGTCGACGGCGACGGCGAAAAACCGACACTCACGTGCAAAACGCAGGAGGAGAACCTCACCGTCAGAGCGACAGGTATTTTACGTTTGTTTTCCGAGTTGGAATGCCAATTTTCACCATCAATTGCGTTTGTTCTTGTTGCGTGAGCGTCGAGTGCGTGGAGGCGGGAGTAATGGGCATTTCAGATATTTTGAATTGGGACTGCAGTTCCAGTTTCCACCACTAGCTGTCAATCTTACAGAGTCCACCTGTGTCATATTAAGGAGGATCTGTTGACAGAAATGCAATATCATATTCATAACCATATGTAAGGTATTTTTACACTACTGAAAACAATGAACCGCTAAATAGTTTTAAAACAAAAATTGAACAGAATAAGTTGTAATATAAAATATAATATTAATAATTATTATTATTGTTATTATTACTAAATAAAAGTATTAAACAAAATGTTATTATAATAATAGTAATTATAATTATTGTTATATGAGGATTATTGTTACTAAATAAAAGTATTAAACAAAATAAGGAATATTACGATTGTACCATTTATATTTTTAAGAGATATGTAATCGAGTATTTAATAATTATTACCATTAAATTGTAAAATATGAAACAAATTAGAAATATTACTAATATATGATTATAGTTATGAAAGAATTATATTAAACAAAATATATAAATATATATAAATATAATAACAATAATGATAATTGTCATTGTCATTTATCATTGTTATTAATATTATTATTACGAAATAAAGTATTACATTTAAAAAGAAATATTACTATTGTAATTAAATTATATAACGATAATTACTATTATTATTTTTAGTACTTAAAATGTTAAACAAAATAAGGAATTTATTTTGAGATAAATTATTTTAATAATAATAATTCTTGTTTATTTACTTATTTTACAGGATAACGGTAACATTACAGTACTGATGCTTATGGCATTAAGGGACCTCCTCGTTAAACCACACAGATGTCTGATGATATAAGATCCTGAGCTGTGGTGTGTGTGTGTGTGTGTGAACACACAGATGTTTGTGTAATGTTAATGTGATCTGTAATATCAGTGTTAGGCACAGGGTTTATGACCGGGATCATATCATCAGATCTATATTTAGCGAGTTATGAATGTGTGAGATTGTTGACTAATGCAGTCATGCGTATTAGAGAGGCTGTCAGCGACACACACACTCCTGGCTCTGTGTGAGCGCTCATCAGTGTGTGCAAACTGCAGTCCATACATATATTTATATATATAGGATTTGTATAATATATTTAGAAATTACATGTAAATAGTTATTTCTTCTTCACTAGTTTTTAGTAAAGTTATTCTGTGTGTTGGTTGAGTTGAGTGTGTGTGTGTGTGTGTGTGTGTGTGTGTGTGCGTGTGTGAAACACAAGCGGCTCAAACGCCAATCCAGCTCTCGCTCTGACATCACTGATGACACAGAGACGCTAATATTACCCACAATCCCCTGGGTGGCAGGTAACCGGATCTGAGTGTGACATTGTGAAAGGCAGTGTGTGTGTGTATGTGTGTGTCTGTGTGAGTGAGTGAGTGAGTGTGTGTGCTGTGTATAATTATTTTGTATATATAAATACACACACATGCATGTATATATTTAAGAAAAAAAAAGTGTTTTTAATATATAAAATATTTATATATTATATAAATTATGTGTGTGTGTATATATATATAGTAAATATATGCATTTGTGTTTTTATATATACAAAATAATTATACACACACACACACACACATATATATATATATATGTGTGTGTATATTTCATATGTACATTTAATATATATATATAATTCTTTATATGGATATGATGAAGTCACAGAATGCTAAAATGATCTGTAAAGAATATTTTAATATCTGTTAATGGTATGAAACTTATTGTAGAGAGACGTATAATCAGAGAGCGCTCCTGCTCCGGATAATGATGTTCATATACGCCAGCTCTCCTCTTCAGTCATTAGTTCAGCTCATCTCACACTCATGAATTAAACGAGAGCCTTAAAGTATTAATGAAATGTGTGTGTGTGTGTGTGTGTGTGTGTAATTGAGCTTTATTCTGTGGCTCTGAATGAAACCTTTGAATTATTTACAGAAAGAACAGATCTGGGATCAGTTCAACACACAGTCCATGACATCAGACTGCACTATCGCAGATAAACACACGTGTGTGTGTGTGTGTGTGTTCGTCTGTGAGTGCATCTGTTTGCGTTAGTGTGTGTCTGTGTGTGTGTGTGTGTGTTTGTGAGTGAGAGAGTGTGCATGTGTGTGTGTGTAGGGGGTTCTATTTTTTTGTATATCCATGTGTGATTGTGTCTGTGTGTGAGTGTGTGTGTTTGTGAGTGAGAGAGTGTGCATGTGTGTGTGTGTAGGGGGTTCTATTTTTTTGTATATCCATGTGTGATTGTGTCTGTGTGTGAGTGTGTGTGTTTGTTCGTAAGTGAGGATGTGTGTGTGTGTTTTTGTTAGTGTGTAATTTTGTCTGTGTGTGTGTGTGTGTGTGGGGGGGGGGGGTGTTTTATTTTTTCTATGTCCGTGTGTGTGTGTGTGTGTGACAGTTTTAAGGCTGTAAAATGTCTTCTGACACTCTATAATTAGTGTGACTGGTGACCAGATCGACCCACTGACACCTGCCACTATCAGACATGCTAAATAATCACACACACACACACACACACACACACACACACTGTCAAGGAGCATTAGCAATTCTTTCAGATATATCATATCACAATGTATATACGAAAAACGTTTACAAGTTTGCATGTGTGTTTGTGAGTGCATGTGACGTGAGTGAGTGTGTGTGTGTGTGTGTTTGTCTGAGTGCCTGTTTCTGTGTGTGCGAGTGTGTGTGTGTGTGTAAAACGGATGCACCCGACCCATGTGTACAAGAACTACATAAGATGGTTCATAAACGATGACAAAAACTTCTTATTTGGTTGATCTGTCCCTTTAAAGAAACACTGCTTTTTTTCAGAAGTGTGATTCCCTGTGGCATCTCTCTCTCTCTCTCTCTCTCTCTCTCTCTCTCTCTCTCTCTCTCTCTCTCTCTCTCTCTCCTCTCTCTCTCTCTCTCTCTCTCTCTCTCTCTCTCTCTCTCTCTCTCTGTCTCTCTCTCTGTCTCTCTCTCTAACAGAATCGGGTCTTTGTTTTATCTGGCGGGTTAGTGCCACATGAAACGCCGGGTGTTGAAGGAGGCTAACTCCGGCAACAGAGCCGCTGTTGTAGTAAAGCAGACGAACATGTCATGTGATCAGAGAGGAGGAGAGGGCGAGGGAGAGAGATGAGGCTAATCTGCAACTTTATTAGAAATCCGGTTCGTAACGGTGAAGTGCTGTGGAGGAGATCACGGCATCCAAGGGCCCGCAGTCTCTCGTTAAGGGAATCTACGAATCTAGAGCTGATTATGATGGAGCGATTTAAAGGGGTGACGACGATTTGTTACTTTTTGAGAATGATCAAAAAACACACACCGTCCCTTTAAATGCAAATGAGCTGCTGCAGAGGGCGGAGCTACAACAGTCCGATTACCTGAAAATTTCAAAAATTGTTTAGCCTTTTTGCCTTTTATGTTTCGGAGTCGGGCAACGATGGCGAGACTCAAGAAGAAGTGACGACATGTAGAAGCAACAGGACGTTTCTAAGTAGTTAGTCAGTCTATTTTTACGCATCTGATGTGGAGTTAACGATCTTCAAGTCTTTGAGTAGCATATTCTGTCTTGATAATCTATAAATCGTGTCAACATTACACACCAACTACAGCTAGAAAAGGGAAATCATCCTTTACCACCCCTTTAACCACTGCGCTCTCGGCCAGAGGAGGTCTGGGTAAACGCTCCGCTCTGGAATTTTCCACAGATGTTTCGTGTTTTTGATGTGTGTGGCTGTTCTGGGTAGGGAATTTTTTGGGATATATGTAGTTATTAAGTTGTGCATGTACTGTATGTGTGTGCGGAGCAAAGGGGGAATCCTGTGGACTGAACAGGAGTGAACAGGCAGAAGGAATTATGGATAATGGGTCAAGTTTGTCCATTTATTGGGCTTGTTTTAGGCACACAACAAGGGGATGGAATAATTTGATGATACAGTCAAACCAAAGATTATTCAGAAACCAGATATAATTTTTCATATTTTTTTTAACTAGTGTGTGCAAGACACTATAGTTCATTTATGTAAGAGAGCAGAGCAAAATAAAGTAAACGGTGACATATTACACCCAAATATTCTTCATACAGCGACTACCAGTGAAAAGTTATTCCTCCACTTTGAGCTGATGATGTGTGTTTTCTGTAAGTGCTAATGCTCTTTTTACACACACACTGAACAACATGAAGCATTGCTTGAGCTAAACTGCTATTATCTAATTGTGTAGTTAAATTTAACAGATCTTCAACATAATTCATGTGTGAGAGTCCAACAGAAGGACGGACAAAACCAGTCCAATATCCATTGATTCTTGTCATATTTTATTATCATGTTCTAACTATAGCAAATAAACCATGATAATGTGAGAAATGTTGAAGGTGTCAGACTCAGAATAAAGTTTGGTTTGAATAACTGAAGATGTAAGAAGTGGTAACGCTGAATTATTAAGCACCAGTTGCACTGAATTAAAGTCCTTAAACACTCATGTGTCTGCACTGCTTCTACTGATTAAGGATTTTGCTTTAAACATCCCAAATAACTGTTACTTTCAGAAAAGAGTTGGGCATGCAGTTCTAGAAAAATACTTTGAAGCGTCTATCGATTCGAATACGTTTTTTTTGTGTGTGTGTATGTCTCTCTTACAGTGATTTAATTATAGTTCCCCTGTAGTCAATCATTTTATCCCTTAAAACTCATCTTTGATCACCAAAATTACATATTTAAAAGTTTTTTCCTTAATAATAATGTATTTTATGCTTTAAAATATCTTGAATGTAACTCGACACCCTGGCCTCATTTAGAATACGTGGTTCTATGAATATGCAAATGAGCCCCGCCTCCACTACTCAGCTCAGAGATCCACTCTTTGACGATCACACGTTGATCAGGGGTGCGTTTCCCGAAAGCATCGTTAGCCAACAATGGTCGGAAGTTCCGTCGTTATCTGCATAGTTTCACGAGTCGGTGTTTCCCGTAACCATCGTTCCAACGGATATTCGCAAACAACATCGCAAAGTTGTGTGGTTTTGTGGTTAGAGGCATCGTTTCTATATTGCATCACATTTGGAGGTAATAAATCCTTATCTTGAGCAAAATAAGCAAGCTGACATTCAGTACAACGGTGCCTTTTATTTACAATACATACAAATGGAATTTACGTCTTTTAGTTTTTCAAAAGATTTGAACTAACGCGTTTGAAGAGTGCGCATGTGCGAACGTGCTCTACTATGTGAGAACGAGCCAAATATTGAGTCTGGTAATAAAGCAAAACAACGGAGAACAATTAGAAATAGTCCTCAGATGACATGTCTGTAATTTATATAAAACAAATCTAGCGTTAATTGGATCTCAAACAGTTTCATTAAAAGTACTTATCACTCAACGACGTGCAAAACCAACGTGGTTGAACGATACTTTGCGACAGTGGGTTTCGGGAAATAGTCGTGATTAGCTAGTTGATTATTCCAACGATGCATCGTACTATGGTAGCGAAACAGCGAACTACGTCGTTGTACGGGAAACGCACCCCAGATTGGTTACAATGAAGTTTGTACCTCAGCAATGCTGTCTTGTCTTGTATAACACCACCTTAGACATATAAAAAAAAACATTAAAAGCTGGATTTTCATTTCAGGGGGACTTCAAAAAGTACTCCCACACGATTTAGAGTTGATTTTTCCCAACGACTAGGGGCAATTTACTAATTGAACCCTCCTTTTCTTCCCGTAGATCCTTCAGAGCAATCAACTGGTGGACTTTCTCCCTCTTCTAGTCCAAACCCAGCTAAAAGGAGCACAGCTATCAACTGGTCTTTCCCCGATAAAATCAAGTCACCACGGACTGTCCGGAAACTTTCTATGAAGATGAAGAAACTGCCCGATCTTAGTCGGAAGCTTAGCGTTAAAGGGAACCCTAGCAATGTGTCCATCAGCAACAGCCAATCAGAACCAAGGGCTCACTCACCTAGAGCCAATGGGATTGCAGAACTTGGCCAGTCCCGGCCCAGGCTGTCTCCGTCGGGAGTTACGACTGCATTGGCGAGTGGTAATGTGATTTGGCGGTACCATCTCGACAGCAGTGTTTCTACTCAGCACAACTTTGATAAAAGGAGGAGCAACTGTGGCGGCATTCCCAAATCGGCAAGTAAGGGAGGTTACCTAAGTGACGGAGACTCGCCTGAACTTGTGGCCAAGTCGGGGAAACACGGGAACTCTGAACGAAAGAACTGTAAAGCCCGAGATCCCAATGGGAATGGCGGAAGTCCGAAGCTCCCCGGCACCGAGTTGGATATCGATGCCTTCCGATCGTACAGTTTCTCCGAGCAGCCGAAGTGCCTAACCTTCATCTCTGGACTAATGAGTTTGCACTTCTACGGTGCAGAGGACTTGAAGCCACCACGGGTCGATTCCCGCAATGTTTACTGTGCCATTCAGGTGGACTCTGTCAACAAAGCTCGGACGGCTTTGCTTACCTGTCGCACGGCCTTTCTAGACATGGACCACACCTTTAACATTGAGTTGGAGAATGCCCAGCACCTCAAGCTTGTGGTCTTCAGTTGGGAATCAACCCCACGACGGAACCGGGTGTGCTGCCATGGATCCGTGATTCTCCCGGCGTTGTTTCGTGTGAGTAAGACACACCAGCTCGCGGTCCGTCTGGAACCGCGCGGGATGATCTACGTCAAGCTGAGTCTCATGGAGCAGAGGCAGAACTCCCTCGATGGCCCGGAGGGGGATCACGAAACGCAGGTTTTCGGCGTAGAGGCTCGGCGCGTGGTGGAACGGGAAGCTTCTGGATTAATGGTTCCACTGCTTATCGAGAAATGCATCTCTGAGATCGAGAGGAGGGGTTGTCAGGTGAGTGAGCGGAGCAGATCTTTTAGGCTCTTAAACCTGCTTGCAGTTCCTCATCAAATTTCCAATTTAAAGGTGAATCGTGTAATTGTTTTGATGCCTAATCACTCGGTACAAAGTTCTCCTATTGCAGTTTAATCTGTAACTATAAGTAAGCCATTGATATGCCGACTTTATGAGCAGCATCCCAAGGTGGCACCTTCAAAAGAGTCCTAGAACAGTTGGAAACGGGACTACCAGTGATGGGTCAGAAAGAGCAGTAGAGATGTTTGTGAAACTTGTTTGAGTTTTGCAGTTTAATTTACTCCCACTAGTAGCCCAGAAATAGCGCACTCTTGTTACTCCATGGCTAGATTCAGACTGCAGGTGAAATATGATCCCAATATAATATAATCCGATATTCCATATTGATATGGAAGACGGCTGCCAAGGTAGTCAGTGGAGAGGAGAGATAGTGATAGAGGCAATTGAGTGGAAATGGACACTGGGGTTACAACCCTACTCTTTACAAGAAGTGCCATTGGATTTTTTAATGACCACAGAGAGTCAGGACCTCGGTTTAAGTCAGGACCTCGGTCTCATCCGAAGGTTACAGTATAGTGTTCCCATCACTATACTGGGGCGTTAGGACCATAGACTGCAAAGAAAATGTGGGTGTAGTGTGTGTGACGTCACCCGTAGTGTTTCTGAAGAGCATTTTTGAAGCCCAAAGTGGGCGGAGACGGCCGTCGCCATCTTGGCAGCGCGTCATTCCCGAATAATCGTAAAAGTGCAGCGAGGCGGATTAGCTGAGGTGACTTGACGCTAACAGATAGCAGACAAACGGCTAGCAGAAATCCACCTGTCACTCAAGTGGCCACGCCCTTAATTACGCAGAACTTTCAGGCTTAATATAATTTAAACAGATGAGTTTAACCCCCCTCACAGTTTTCATGAAGGGCAGAATTACCTATATAGACCAAAACCACTTTTTGCACCAGGTTATAAACATGTTTTTTTTTCTGCTGTAAAGTTGGGCAGTTTGACATGGGGCTTTATGGGACTTTTGCAGCCGATCTTTAGTGGCCACAGAGAATGTCTAATTGAAGAGAATTGGCACTGGCTGGTTACTTCCGGGTTCTGGACTGGCTGCAGTAACGCGTCTCTGTCCATGCGGGGGCGCTCGCGGTCGAGTGCAGAATGAATGGGAGTCAATGGGGTTTCACCCCCAGAAATCCACTTTTCTCAGGATGTAATTTTTTGTCAAGTAATTTGCATTTAAAAGGGAGGGCTAAGATAATACACTCAGATGAAAATTGCATTTTTAAGTTCACTTATCGGTTCTAAAAATCCGTTCAAAAATGTGATGATGTCACACAATAGCAGAATGCTAGCGTGTTCTGGCCAACAACGGCCTAACCTGTAAGAAATCAAAGGGACACAAGTACTCGTTCATTCGACTTTTGGCCTATAATCTATATTGAACTTGCGGAATCAACAATAAAATGTATGTTGATTTAACGACAAGCAGGTGAAAGAGACACTTTTAGCCGTTTAGCCCCATAGACTCCCATTCATTCTGCTCTCGCCCGCGATCACCCCCAGTGGAATTCTAATGGAACTGCAACCAAGATGACACACAACAGGGCTAATAGGAAGTGCTGAGGCTCTCCGTTAGATGGGCTCTGGTGGCCAGTCGATAAACTGCAGTTTAAGTCACTTCCGTGTTGGATTCAAGAGGGAGACAGGAAGGTTTCTGCTTGGTTTGAACACAAACAGACCACAGGGTGAGCGCCCCCTACTGGCCTCACTAATCCCTCTTCCAGCCCCCACCTGGGTTTCCCTGCTTAGCTTCAGTGGGTGACTAGTGTTAGGCTATATATCTAAATCTTTGCACATGCGGGTCAGTTCAAGATCATGACCAGTTCGCACTCAAACCCGATATTAGCCAAACAAAACAGTGGAGCACCAAGACTTGCAGTATGAATGTAGCCTAGTTGCCCAGAAATGACACACTTTGCCTTGAAGTGTATGAGTGTCTTCTGTCATTTGTTAGGCTTTGGTTAAAGTGAGCTCGCCAACCGTTCTAAAGTCCGTGTCTATGGACATTACACGCTCACACAAACAAGCTTAGCAAGGCCTCTCTATGGGTTTGTGTGCACAGGCATATTGCCAAAGTTCTAGCCATTCATCTCCGTTACACACACACACACACAATCTGTCTCCGTTACAGTGTCACCCAGAGTTTAACGCTGTTCTCGTCCATTCATCCCACCAAGTGTGTCTGCTGTCAACCCTCAAAACAACTCTTGTCTGCTGTTCTCAGATCAGATGTACCCCAATACTCACGCATGGTCAATCTGACAGCTAAAGCCCATATATCTGAGATATATATAATGCAAAAGGTTAAGTAATTCAGTTTAAAAGGTGAAACTAATGTGTTATATGGACTCATTACATGCAAAGTGAGATATTTCGAGGCTAAGCCATAATCATCACAAATATCTTGAAATATCTCACTTTGCATGTAATGGGTCTATATAATATATTAGTTTCACCTTTTAAGTTGAATTACTGAAATAAATTAACTTTTGTACGATATTCAAATTTTTTGAGTTTCACCTGTATATATATACACACAAGTTTAGCATGTTTTTCTTGCGCTTGAAGTCGCACTGTTGTGCTGTAATTTTTTTAGATGATGTAACCTAGCAAGGTCATGTGACAAATGTGTAGCAAGGAATGCACAATATATCGGTGACCATATCGGTTTCTATCGCCCGATATATGTTGATTTTTAATGTTATCGTTATCGGCCTGATAAGAATTTTGGGCCGATATAGTAAAGCCAATAAATTATGGATTATTTTCAATTGCTTTAAATATGACTGGAAGAAAGGAAAATACAGTTAAGTGTAATTTTCAACAAGTCTGTCATAAAAGCTACGTAAAATTATAATGAGAACATTATAATTGTGTGCTTGTGTGCTTTTAATTTTTTGTAATCTGACTCTTGAAAATTTTGGATTGAGTGTATAACCAATATATCGGTTATCATCTTTCAAACATAAAGAATTATCGGTATCAACTATAATGTTCATAAAAAGTCACATACTTGTTAAGTTAGTGTGCAGTATTTAAGATTTTTTAGCATCTGAAGTAACAACTACATTTGTAGCCAAAATCAAGAAGAACTGTTCCTGGATTCATGCGGCGTAGTGAGGTCATGTGACAAGTGCACTTCTGGTACAGTTTCGACTAATGTGAATATGCTTGGTCATGTGACATTAATTGTGTTCACTGCCCTTTAAAAGCTAAAATGAAGTATATTCTATGTAGTTGTTCTGTATTTAGTTCACTGAATTATAATATTGTTGGTAAGTGAACTTGTTTTAAGGTGGGCGCTCTGCTGATCACGATGTGTGTGGGAACTTTACTAAAGCTTGTATAGACGAATCCGGCGAAACTACCGGAAGTAAGCGGGACGCCATTACTGAGCTGTTGCTGGGTAGCGTTGCGCCATTGCCTCCTATTGTTTTAGTTGCAACTTGCGTCCAGTGGAATAAACAGCCAGCGATTTACGACTGTCACTAACGTTACAACGTTATCCCTTGTATAATGTCGAGTGGGTAAACAGTTTCCGTTATAAATTGTTTCAATGGTGGCAGTAAAATTTCAATTTTGAAGAAAAAAACATTGTGAATACCCCGGGTCGACTGCCCCTGTCTGGCGTACGGTTTACAGATTTCCTGGGCGAGTACAAGACGTGGACATTCGCGTATAATAACAATTATTTAATGACATAAGTAAAAAAAATATAATAAATATGTGATATAGTGATCAGCAAAATCTCCTCTCTTGCTATTTTTTCTATTCAATTAACATGCTATGGTCATTAAATGGCTTTCCTGAGCTAAATGTAACGTTATGTGACATAATTGTTTTCCTGCTGTTATATTGACCTCTTTCCATGGTTTAAAAACACTAATTGGTCGATATTATGTATACTTTCTAGCTGTAACGTTACCTTACCCTTGCCTGTTGCAATGTGAAAATGAGATAAATAATGGACACAAATGAAAAACATGAATTTGTTTATTTGATTTCATTCATTTATTTATTTATTGTTGCCAAATGGACAGATCTTTTTATAGTTTCCTCGTTAGCAAACGTTAGCCTAGCTAGCTTGCCAAGCTATTTTCATAAATAACGTTAATCTGTAAGATCGTTTGTACCTTCATCTGTGACTGGAGGCCACTGCAGTCACAGATCAAACCAACAAGTCATTCTGCCTGGCTGTAGCTGTCATCGAGGGTGAGTTTGCGTTATCACCGAGGTTTGTTTACATACCGGTGCATATGTCTATATGCCTGTGTAACAGCTCAGTAATGGCGTCGCCACAAGATGGCAGCCTACACAGAACGCTCGTCGGATTCGTCTATAGTTTGCCTTAAGACGCATGAAATGCGAAGGTCACGCATGCTGAAGGAATGCTTCTTATGAACTAAGGCCGCGGGGAAACATCCACCCAGTGTGTGTGTGTGTGTGTGTGTGTGTGTGTGTGTGTGTGTGTGTGTGTGTGTGTGTGTTAATGATTGGCTGTGTGCCGTGAGGGTTTTTCCCCAGCCCTTCTTGCCTGTTTAACCCTTTTGTTGCCTTTTTGACCGACAAATTGTACGTTGTTTTTTTTTTTTACTTTATCGGAATGGTACGAAACGTGGTGAGGTGTGTGTGTGAATGCACAAAAAGGTTAAATGGTCCTGAAATAAATCATCACATTTGTGTTTCTCACGGTCAGACATGAGTGATGAGTTTCCTCTAGTGGAAGCGTTTGGTACTGCAGTCGAACACACTCTCACTGAACGCTTATTTTTGTAAAAATATGAAGCTCAAATTTGAAGCATAACTTGTTTAGATTTATGGCTTTGATTTTCTTGCCGTTTTAAAGTAAAATGTGTTTTTGAAAATATAGATTTGCTGTGTTTGCGCATTAGTCTGACCTCTAAGAGCCGCTCCGGACAGTGTGTGTGTGTGTGTGTGTGTGTGTGTGTGAGTCTAGTGGATACGTGTGGCTGCAGCCCAAATCAAACATTCCTAGTGTGGTTTAGTGTGTGTCACGCTAGCGATCGAGTCTGCGGTCACTGAGAGTCACAGAGTGTGTGTGTGTGTGTGTGTGTGTGTGTGTGTGTGTGTGTGTGTCGCGGAGAGCAGAGGAAGCGGTCGCTGGATTCAGGAACTTCTCGGCTGTTAGAACAAGATATTATTTCCTCTGGGTGACATTTTTAGAGTTTAACACACACACAGACACACACACACACACACACCTACATAAAGGCACACACACATACAGATACACAAACACAGGTACACACACACACATGCATACAGACTCACACAACTCATACGTGTTTGATTGACAGGTTGTGTTTGATTGACAGCTATTTGTTTGACAGGTTGTGTTTGATTGACAGCTATTTGTTTGACAGGTTGTGTTTGATTGACAGGTTGTGTTTGATTGACAGGTGGTGTGTTTGTTTGACAGTTGTGTGTTTGATTGACAGCTGGTGTGTTTGATTGACAGCTGTTGTGTTTGACAGTTGTGTGTTTGATTGACGAGTTGTGTTTGATTGACAGCTGTGTGTTTGATTGACAGGTGGTGTGTTTGATTGACAGTTGTTGTGTTTGATTGACAGGTTGTGTGTGTGATTGACAGTTGTGTGTTTGACAGGTTGTGTTTGACAGCTGTTGTGTTTGATTGACAGGTGGTGTGTTTGATTGACAGCTGTTGTTTGAGTGACAGCTGTTGTGTTTGATTGACAGTTGTGTGTTTGATTGACAGCTGTTGTGTTTGACAGTTGTGTGTTTGATTGACAGCTGTTGTGTTTGACAGTTGTGTGTTTGATTGACAGCTGGTGTGTTTGATTGACAGTTGTGTGTTTGATTGACAGCTGGTGTGTTTGATTGACAGTTGTGTGTTTGATTGACAGCTGGTGTGTTTGATTGACAGCTGTTGTGTTTGATTGACAGTTGTGTGTTTGATTGACAGCTGTGTGTTTGATTGACAGCTGTTGTGTTTGATTGACAGTTGTGTGTTTGATTGACAGCTGGTGTGTTTGACAGTTGTGTGTTTGTTTGACAGGTTGTGTTTGATTGACAGCTGTGTGTTTGATTGACAGGTGGTGGGTCTGTATCGTCTCTGTGGTTCGGCTGCGGTGAAGAAGGAGCTCCGGGAAGCGTTCGAGAGGGACAGTCACAGCGTCGAGCTCTCGGAAAACAACTATCCGGATATCAACGTCATCACAGGTATGAACACGCGTGTTACGGTTACACACATTTACATATCAACTTTCCATTTTGTTCAGCATAGATTTATGTGTGTGTGTGTGTGTGCACATGTGCGTTCATGCGTGTGCTTATATGTGTGTGGTGTGAGCTTGATGCCCGCTGTGTAGTTTTGTATGAGCAGGTGGTGTTTATTTGTCTTGTGTGGCTGAATGTCCCATCATGCATCTGGCCACCAGCCAGCCAATCAATCTGCTATATATAGCAAACTTTTACATATCAACATATCAATATTGTTCAGCGTATATATGTGAGTGCATGTGCGTGCGTAAGTGTGTGTGTGTCTTCAGTTGCTGCTCATGACATGCTGCTGTCTCAGTCACACACACTTCCGAGGTCAGAGGTCACTTCTGACTGAATTAGCGCTTCTATTTGCAGTGTGCTAATCATCGTGTGTGTGTCAGTGAATCTGAAACCCCTGTGGGACTGTTGAGGATACCAGCTCATGAACACACAGTAAAAACACACGTTAGTGTAAGGGGACAGAATCTACAGTTTGTACAGTATAAAATTATTACGTCTATGGAGTCCCCACAAAGTAGCTAAATAAACGTGTGTGTGTGTGTGTGTGTGTGTCTGTATTTAGCTCTGGCTCAGCCCCACAAACCACATATTCAATTGTGTGTGTGTGTGTGTGTGTGTATTTATTTACTTTTTTAATCTATTATTTTTGATTATTATAATCTAGTTTTTATTTGTCATATTTTTATGTATTTGTTTTTTTTTATCAAGTTTTCTTAATTTATTTTAATCTAATTCTTATCAGTTATTTATTTATTTTATTTGTTTATTCAAATCTTGTTTTTATGTTTTTACATTTTCATGAATTATTTTACATTTATTTGTTTGTGTTTTACTTATTTTTATTTATTTCAATATTGTTTTTATTATGTATTTATTTACATATTTTTTATCTTTAATCGACTTTTCTTATTTTTTTTATCTAATTCTTATGTTATTTTTTACAACACTTATTTTTATGAATTACTTTTACATTTATTTATTTGTTTATTTTCTTGTTTTTAATTTTTTTTATATTATCTATATATAATTTTATTGATATTTTTATTGATTGGTTTAATTATTATTTTTATCATTTATAATTTTTTTTTTTATAATTTATGTATTTGTTTATTTATATATTTATTTAAATTATATTTTTATTTATTTAATCTATTTATGGATTTATTATAATTTAATTTTTATGTTATATATTTTTAGTTTATAAAAGATTTATCTATATCTTTTTTTTCCTCTATTTCCTGTGGGCTGTTTCGCTGTGCTGATCTGATGTGTGTGTGTGTGTGTGTGTGTGTGTGTGTGTAGGCGTGCTGAAGGATTTTCTGCGAGAGCTTCCTCGTCCTCTGATCACTCCGCCGCTGTACGAGTCGGTTCTGGAGGCGATGTCGAAGCGGCCGCTGCTGATGGGAAGCGGCGTGTGTGAGAACGACCTGCTCGACACGGATCACGCCGTCAGCCTGATGGAGATCCTGCCCGACGTGGAGAAGGTACAGGGACACTATCCATGACCTCACGTGTGTGTGTGTGTGTGTGTGTTTCTGCCACTGGTGTGAAGTGTTTGAGTAAATGTAATTAGTTACCGTATTTAAAGAAATTGGAATTGGTAGCGTGTAAAGAGTTATCTTCACTGTAAGGGATCTGTGCTTTACTCAAGGATGGTTCAGGTCGTCTCACACCTGTGGTTTCTGCTCTCCAGGCGACCCTGCGTAAGCTCCTGGATCACCTGAAGCGCGTGGCGTCTCATCACGAGGTGAATAAGATGACCTGCCAGAACCTGGCGGTGTGTTTCGGACCGGTTCTGCTCAGCCAGCGGCAAGAGGCGTCGTGTCACGGGAACCGGGTCTTCATCGACTCCGAGGAGCTGGCCAGCGCTCTGCACTTCAAGAAGCACATCGAGGTGCTGCACTATCTGCTCCAGCTCTGGCCCGGTGAGAACTAAACACTCGCTATTATACATTACCCTCATTATAATAAACGGCATGTGAGATTCACACACATTCGATTCGTTTCAACTTCTGGAGAGAAATAGCGCAGACACTGGACAAAGATGAAACTCTCTAGAGCACATGGGTCTCCCGCTTGCGTTCGCACACGCTATCAAAAATATAAAGTATCAAGTATTCTCTGGACTTCAGAGCAGCGAATCTAATTGTTTAGCTCTCATTTGTAGATTGTATATTTATTTGTGCTTGTCTTTTTGTTTTATTTTACTCGTCCCATCACATGTAGGCCGCTAAAATCACCAAAGGGTTTAGAGGGCAGATCGGGGCAGGTAAACGGGATTAACCGGTGTGCTTTGCGTGTCTTCTGCTATTCTTTCATGATCTGAATATCTTGCTAGCATGCCGATTTGTTTAAATAGAAGCTAAAGATAATGAGTTTGCCTCTGTTGTGCCACTCTCCCTCACCAGATCAGCCAGAGTTACAACGTTTGTGGCAACTTAGTTTAATAGGTGGGGGGGCAGAACACAAATAAAAGTATTTGATGTTTGGCCAAATTGGGTTGGTGTCGGTAGTTAGGATTTTGAGTTTTTTAGGGTCTTGTGGCATCTGTCTCATTTGTTCTGCATGCTTTGTTTTTTATGTAAAAAACCCATATGTTATTGACAGTGTTGGGGAGTAACTAACTAAAAGTCTAAACGCCTAAATTATCCTCTCTCTATCAAGTAATGCCAGTAAAGTACCATTCATTTTAGTAAACCTTTTTAATGTGTACAAAGTATTGCCTCATTTGAAGTATTTATTTTACTAGATTGAAGCTATTGAAGTACATCCCCCAACACTGGTTATTCCATATATTCTCTCACCATCTGAAGTGTGTCATCAATTTGTATTCAAGTGTATAAACCCATTGTTTTCTTTCTCTTTTAGTTGTGGACGCTCAGGGTAAATCTTCATCTCCGGTTCCTGCCCTGATGGAGTCGCTCCCAGTGGTGACGGCTGCCGTAAGGAGGAGGAAAGAGCGTCCACAGGTGTTGAATTTAACTGAGGCGGACATGGCTGGAGTTTTGCGACCCAGACCTGGACGTCTGGACAGTCCCAGTAACCGCTACGCCGGGGACTGGAGCCGATGCCGGGAAACTTACCTCCAACCGAGCTGCCTGGAGGAGGCCGACTATGACGACGTTCCCAGCGAAGAGCCTCCGAACGTGGGACAGGAGGATTTACCGAAGGGTACTGAAGATGTGGTCCCTGAACAAGAGTTTCCCGAGGTGGATGAGGCAATGGAGAGGGTTGAGGAAATGCAGATAGAGGAGGAATTGAGTGAGGAAGAGGATACACGAGAGTTGGATAGGCTACAAGTAGAGGAACCTCTACCTATCAGCCCCTGCGATCAGATCCTCCCCGATTACGAGGAGCACAGACCCAAAGAGCACACCTACCAGGCCTACATGAAGATCCAGGAGATCAGCCCAGTACTAAGCAACAGGGTCAACCTACGGGACTTGCAGGAGAGCATCGACACTCTCATTGGCAACCTGGAGAGGGAGCTCAACAAGAATAAGCTCAACGTTGGTTATTGACTCTTTACCAGCACAGTGGACATATGGTGGTGATTCCCTACAGACTTAAGCGGTATGGTACGTTCTCGCTCCCATGCACACTTGGGATGCATGTACAAGAAGACATTCCTCACTTCTGATTTGTGTTTTTGTTTGTCTCCGGGTCTCCATGTTGTTGATCGTGTTATTGTTTTTCTTCTTATGAGAAGAACTCATTGAACCCCGAGGGGTGCGCCAGGTGCCTTCATTGTGTCAAGGTGGTGCTTACGACAGCGAGAGCTTTTTACTTTCTAAAGAGGTACAAAACATTATGATGAAAACCAATGCACTTATAGGGCCTGCTGTTAGAGGCACGGCTAGTTCAGGTACAGGTGTAAAGCCTTACGGTGGGAGAACTAGGTACTACAGATAAATCCCAGATCCTAAACCAGGGGAACTCACTCCTGCTCATGGTGGTCCGACTTCCTGGAGACTTTAGTTCCAAACCTCCAAACACACTTGAACCAGCTAATCAAGGTCTTTGGGGGTTCACTTAAAGAGGTAGATCACCAGGAGCGGGAATGAACACCCTACCCTAACCCTATACCAGATATCTCAAATGCAAATTACCTAGTTAGGTGGTTTGAACGAGTAGTTTGAGATCACTGTACTCTACTTCCTAAGCTATGAGTGTTTTATCCTAACCTTATCCTAAACCAGGAGAGTCCAGTCTTGCTCTTGGAAGGCTACCTTCAGCTCCAGTTCTAACGAAAGGAAGTAAATTCTGTCATCATTTACTCACCGCATGTTATTCCAAATCCATAAGACTTTTATCAGCAAACATAAACAAAGCTTAACTGTACTTGCTTGACGCATGAGAACAAACCTCATTGGTTCTTGCGTGTCTCCTCAGAAGGCTTGGATTAAAAAACGCAGTTAATGTGGATTTATTTTACAATTTCTTTTTATAATTGTTTTGAAACGTAGGAGTTTTTAGGTCAATACTTTCAATGGAGGGACAGTCTTATGGGATTGTAACACAATGGGGGTGATTTATTGATGACAGAATTCTCAAATGCAAATTACCCAGCGAGGTGGTGTTAGCTCGTTGTTTGAGAGCCCTGCGCCTTAGTCCCTCTACCCTGAATGTCATATCCGAACCCTAATTCTGTTAACCCTAAACCAGGGGTGTTCAGTCCTGCTCCTGGAGATCTTGCAACCTGTAGACTTAAGCACACTTTAATGAGCTCATTGGGGATCACATGAAGAGGTAGATCTCCTTGAGCGGGATCGAGCCCCCAAACCTCAACCCAATGATCCTGAACAAATTCTCTAGCGAGGTGGTGTTAGCCAGTTGTTTGAGATCCCTGCGCACTAGACCCTCAACTCGGAATGTCAAATCCGAAGCCTAGCCTGTTCTAGAGGTGTTCAGTCCTGCTCCTGGAGATCTTGCTTTCTATAGACTTAAGTTCCAACCCTCCAATCACACTTTAACCAGTTAATTGGGGATCACATAAAAAGGTTGATCACCAGGGGCGGGATTGAGCACAATCTTGAACTCTACATCAAGGGTCTTGAATGCAAATTACCTAGCAAGGTGGTGTTAACTAGTTATTTGAGATCCCTGCGCCCTAGACCCTCAACTCTGAATGTCATATCCGAAGCCGAATCCTTTTCATACACTCTAAACCAGGGTTGTTCAGTCCTACTCCTGGAGATCTTGCTACCCGTAGACTTAAGTTTCAGCCATCCAAACAGACTTCAACTTGCTCATTGGGGATCACATAAAGAGGTAGATCTCCTTGAGAGGGATTGAGCCCCCAAACCTCAACCCAATGATCCTAAACTTTGCATCAGGAGTCTTGAATGCAAATTACCTAGCAAGGTGGTGTTAGCTAGTTGTTTGAGATCCCTGCGCCCTAGACCCTCAACTCTGAATGTCATATCCGAAGCCGAATCCTTTTCTTACACTCTAAACCAGGGGTGTTCAGTCCTACTCCTGGAGATCTTGTTACCCATAGACTTAAGTTTCGGCCATCCAATCAGACTTCAACTTGCTCATTGGGGATCACATAAAGAGGTAGATCTCCTTGAGAGGGATTGAGCCCCCAAACCTCAACTCAATGATCCTGAACTTTGCATCAAGTCTTGAATGCAAATTACCTAGCGAGGTGGTGTTAGCTAGTTGTTTGAAATCCCTGCTCCCTAGACCCTCAATTCGGTATGTCATATCCAAAGCCTAGCCTGTTCTAGAGGTGTTCAGTCCTTCTCCTGGAAGTCTTGCTTTCTATAGACTTAGGTTCCAACCCTCCAATCACACTTTAACCAGCTAATTGGGGATCACTTAAAGAGGTAGATCACCAGGAGCGGGATTGATCGCAATCTTGAACTCTACGTCAAGGGTCTCGAATGCAAATTACCTAGCGAGGTGGTGTTAGCTAGTTGTTTGAGATCCCTGCGCCCTACACCCTCAATTCGGTATGTCATATCCGAAGCCTACCCTGTTCAAGAGGTGTTCAGTCCTGCTCCTGGAAGTCTTGCTTTCTATAGACTTAAGTTCCAACCCTCCAATCACAATTTAACCAGGTAATTGGGGATCCTTTAAAGAGGTAGATCACCAGGAGCGGGATAGAGCACCCAAACCTCAACCAAATGATCCTGAACTCTGCATCAGAGGCCTCGAACACAAATTACCTTACTGAGATGGTGTTAGCCAATAGTTTGAGATCCCTGCACCTTACTTTCTAATCTGTGGATGTTACATCCTAACCCTACCCTGTTCTAACACTTACACCCTAAACCAGAGGTGTTCAGTCCTCCTCCTGAAAGGCCACCTTCATCTCCAGCTCTAATCTTTTAACTTTCAGGTAGATGTTTTGGAGTTAAACTTTGCTGGAAGGTGGCTCTCTAAGAGCAGTCGCAGACACCGAACACCCTTTCATTCAGGGAGCGACTAACGCTGCTGTTCTAGTTGAGGTTTCAGTCATCTGACATAAAAACAGCAGCTGTTTGAGTTTTTTTTCCTTGTAAAATTACTTCAAACATCCTGCTTAAGAAGCTACAGACAGCGGAAAATGAATATGCTTGTAGTAAATAGTAAATTTTATATTTAATAATAGTTAGGCAGAACTTTAGTGATGAAATTTTTAAAAAATAACTTAAATTGCTGATGTTTATGGGCTAAACACTAAATTTAACTTAAATTAAAAGGGCAATCTAAATAGCCTCTGTGATATTCATGGTAACATGATAACACCATGACGATAGCAGTCCCACTTTTGATCTTTATATTTGTAAATGCATCCTTCTCGGCAGTCCAGGGATTTACAAACTCATCAGTATTTGACAGACACATGTATGTATATAGGAATATAGTTGGAATATGTATTTTCGATGACGTACACTTCGGTTTGTGCATATTTAAATGTTCGTCAGCTACCTTGTAGTATTTGGCCTGTAGATCAGCCTTAAATACATATATATATATATTGTCGGGTCTATGTAATGATATAACCCACAGTCACAGAATGAGTATGGATTTTGAGTATTTTATGGTCACGAAAGTGCAGGAAATTTGAGCATTGCATGGTCAAAAGCTTTACGGTCAAAAATTAAGTGTTTCTCAGTGTATCCTACAATGGGATGTATTTATGC
The DNA here is from genome assembly GCF_988280905.1 of Pimephales promelas. Lineage (NCBI taxonomy): Eukaryota > Metazoa > Chordata > Actinopteri > Cypriniformes > Leuciscidae > Pimephales > Pimephales promelas. The sequence goes on along the minus strand of NC_142788.1, from coordinate 31,230,833 downwards.
GTGTAGATAGAGATCATTTTAATTACAGTGAAATTCTATATATTTTTTTTCCATTTGGCAGCTGCTCACATTTATGGCTCGGTTGTAAATTTGCAGTTCTTGTGAATCCGAGACTGAATCTCGTTTTCTGATTGTGCTTCTCGTCTGACAGTGGTTTCCACAGATTGAAATGCTACAGTCTGCCTGGAAATCTCATTCTAAAAGATATAAATAAAGGATGTGTTACACAGAAAATAAATTCTCAGATGTTTCCCACGTCACCAAATCCAGCGAATAAAAGCAGTCGACTGGAGGTTTGTTCGGTGGGCGTGGTCTCAGTTTTCTCTCAGTAAGTCGGTCACACTAGATTTTAAGTATGCGAAAGTATGAAAAAATAATACATACTTGTTTTGCTATATAAATTGGATATGATGCCTTGCATATGGACTTCTCATTTGAATAATAAATATAATGCTAAATTCAGAATGTTAACCATCTACTCCAGATTGCAGTTTTCAGTATGCATGCTTTTAAATGTGTATTGATGCAAATCCAGTGTGGCCGCACCTTTAGAGTGTTTAATCTGGTTTCCTGACCGATCCATGGTCAGCAAGAAGGAAACGTGTTAGCTGCTTTGATAAAAACATTCCTGTTTTTCTCCTTCGTCTCTGCTGCGGTTTTTGTAAAAGTTTGGTTGTGCTAAGATGAACGCTCGACTAAAGCAGATATTATTTGTACTGATATTAAGAAGTATGATCACATTAAAGTCTTTTTCATGCAGCCCCTGATGACTCGACTGGTTTTCTTGAAATATCTTGATATCTTTAGCCGCTTGTATTTACAGATGGTCATGTGATCGAACTAAGCAAGGTCAGGCTACAGCGAGTCACGTTTTTCCTCTGCGGATTCACATTTCGGTTCCTGTAATTTGTCACGGGAACATTAGCTGGTGATCTCGGACATCATCCGTCTGATGTATCAGGTGAGTCTTTGCCAAAAACAAAAAAACACTGGCATGCAATGAATCTTGGGATAGTCTGTGAAGGATCCACTCGTTCTGTCCTTCACGGCGCAGGGAAAGTAGATGCCTCAATCCTTTGTCGAAATCAGCCTTCCAATTTTAAATTGTTTTATTTGAATGAGTGGGCAGGATGATTTTCACATTGTATTGAAGCAAAAATTGTAGGCCACCCTGCAAAAAATGCTTTTTTTTTTTTTTTTTTTTTTTTACTAATTTCTGTCTCGTTTCCTGTCCAAATATCTAACATTTCTTAAATCAAGATGCATTTACTAGATGAGTAAAAAGAGATCAGATATTATGTCCTGTTTTCTGGAGGACTTAATCAAAATTAAGTGAGTTGATGCTTAAAACAAGCAAAATTATTAACAAACTTATTTTTCTCACCCCATTGGAAGATAATTTTGCTTGTTTGTATTTGTATTTATTTCCCAGAAAACAAGACTTAATATCTTATGTAATTTTATGCATCTTGATTTATGAAATGTTTGATATTTGGACTGGAAAAAAAAGACAAAAACGCTAAATAAGAAAAGCACTTTTTGCAGTGTTCGTGATTCAGTTTTCAAAAGTCTTATGAACAAAAAACAACAGTATAGGTTTAATGGCCTTATTTCATTCACTCATTTTTTTCACAAACTACGCATAAATGTCATTTTCTGAAAACTACAAACTTTTACATGCATGCTCACAGAGTTTGTGCTGAATACAGTGTACTTTAGCCATGGTAATGTTACAGTGTGTGTGTGTGTGTGTGTGTGAGATCTTAGTGCAGATGTTGGTCTTCAGAAACACCTGCTTTGCTTTCTACGATAAACATCCACACCGTCTTTCAGCGATTGGCTCGACTTCAGACGTGCGATTGGCCCAGTCAAACCCCTTTGATGTGTACCCGAGCGTTGTGATTGGCTGCCTGGAAGAGATGACCTTTGATTGGCCGTGCGATTTGTCGAGGTGATCCTTCTGATGTCGTCACTGTGCATTTAACATTTATACTGTAAAATCGCACTCGTAGAAGTCTGTAAATTACACGTCCATCAGAGTCTCAGACGGAGAGAAAAGCTTTATCAGTGTTGACACGCGGCCAGGTTCAGTCAAAACTGCCTTTGTTTGCCCGACAGGAACAGATTAAGGAGAGAAAGCGCTGAGATTGACGAACACAAGACGGGATTGTTCGGTTCATAGACTGACGTGCGGCTTCATGCAACACACACAACATGCATGAGTTTGAGAATTAGTGTTATTGATCAGTGACTAATACATTAATGTGATTTAAGAGATGCAGAAAAATAGCATCCCATAATGCATTGCACCATTTGACCTTCATTTCCAGTGTGAGGAATGGATCAGAAATCATCGCTTGTGATTTTCTCTTTCTTCATCATTATTGTGTTACAAAACTGGCATGCAAAGACAGTATTAGTTTTAGATCGGTAAGATTTTTGATGTTTTTAAAAGAAGTCTCTTTTGCTCACAGGGCTGCAGTTATTTGATTAAAAATACAAGAAAAAAATGTGAAATATTATTCCAGTGTAAATAATCCAGTGTAATTATTTATTCCTGTGATCAAATCTGAATATTTTCATCATTACTCCAGTCTTCAGTGTCACATGACCCTTCAGAAATCACTCTAATATGAGGATCTGATGATCAAGAAACATTTATGATTATTATCAGTGTTGAAAACAGTTATTTATATTTTATTTCAGGATTATTTAATGATTGTAAAGTTCAAAAGAACAGCATTTCTCTGAAATAGAAGCTTTTGTAACATTATAAATGTCTTTTCTGTCAGTTTTGATCAATTTAATTCATCCTTGATGAATAAAAGTGTTGATTTTTTTTTTTTATTTCCCCTCAAAGAATAAAATAAAAATTCTTACTGACCACAAACTGTTTGAACGGAAGTGTTTAATGTTACAAAAGCTTCTATTTCAGAGAAATGCCGTTCTTTTGAACTTTATAATCATCAAATAATCCTGAAATAAAAATCTAAATAACTGTGATAATAATCATAAATGTTTGTTGATCATCAGATCCTCATATTAGAGTGATTTCTGAAGGATCATGTGACACTGAAGACTGGAGTAATGATGATAAATTCAGCTTTGATCACAGGAATAAATTACACTTCACTATATATTCACATAGAGAACAGATGATTTACATTATAATAATATTTCACAATATTGTTGTTGTTTTTTTGTTTTAAATCAAACAAATGCAGCCTTGGTGAGCAAAAAGACTTCTTTTAAAAGAATTAAAAATCTTACCGATCCCAAACTTGTGAACAACAAGTGAATTCAGGAATTCGTACGAATTTTACGAGGTGGCCGATTCGTAACAATTCATACAACCTCACTCGTATGAATTAGTACGATTTGTGCAAAATCGTACATATTTTACGAATTGGCCAATTCGTATGAATTCGTACGAATGACCTACCCCTGACCCCGCCCCTAAACCCAACCATCACGTGGATTTAGACAAATCGTACAAGTGAGGTCGTATGAATTAGTCACTTTTTAATCATTCGTACAAATTCGTACGAATTGGTCGTGAGATAGGGCGTTTCATAGTGTTTTAAATGGTAAATAAAAAGGTATACAGTGTGAAATTCTACATTAATCAATTACTTTAGGGCCGCCAAAACCTTACAAGTGACCCTATAGAAATGCATTTGATAAAGTCGAGATGCACTTCTATGAAAGTCACTGAACCTGCATTACATGTGTATTGATTGTTCTTGAGAAGGAAGTTTAGAGTCTGTACTGAATCGATTCGAGTCGGGCTGAAGCTGATCAATACTGGACATTAAGTGCCTGAATGTGCGCATGTAACCAGATAAGCGGTTCTGTAGGATCTGTCAGATGATTAAGAGCGGGTTTGATTACAGCGCTGACGGAGAATAAAGATGAACTCAGGCGAGTAACCGAAGGAAGAATCAATCTTCAAGGTCACTGCGCTTACGACTCACAAGGACAAAACACACCATCTGTCCTTCTGAAGTTTTACATTCACAAAACTCTTAATACACAAGTTGTTTTAGCTATAGTAAGGATTCTAATGCTTTGCTAATATTTGGGAACCAATCAGAATTTCTGACCTAATCTGATTCTTATTTGATTCTTTAGAATGCATTTTAAATTATTATTAGATTTGGAATGTTGTTCCATTAGCATTCTGTTAAGATTCTTTGAAAAGCAAGTTTACGCTGAATAACACTGAATGATTTACATTGTCAGTCAGAATGACAAACTAGATGAGTTTTATTTTTCAAAGAACTTAACTAATTACACCAGTGTTAAATCTTGTAATTAGAACACCTGTAATTTGTAGGTTCTTGTGCTTTTCTCCTGAGCGTGATTGTGGTGATGATGATGATGATGTCTCTAATGTGTCACAGGTCCATCGTTTGGGTCAGGAGGCCCATGTTCTTCAGAACGGTCTTCTCCAGAGCCAGAAACTCTTGATATTCCTTCAACGCTTCTGCCTCCAGTTCCTCGACCTGTTTCAGTGGCACCGGCTCCTGATGAACAACTCACACAAGTTAAGGCCATTTCACACTACAGCTTTTTATACACACCAACAACGTTTCATGTGGTTATTAAAGTCGTCAGTTTTCTGGAATGTTAAATGTGCAATCAAATTAAATACGCACATATTTACTTATATAAATCTGAACATTAGAACAAGTTTTATTAATTTTGTTGACATATTAGAGTTAACAGTTTTTACAGAGGGGGTTTTGAATATATATTTTATCACTCCATAAATCATAAAATACTCACAACAGAAAAATAAATAAAATAAATTAAGGAATAAAATGCTATATAAATAAGTGTGAGTGAAATATGAACAAACCCTTCAGTAAAATCCTTCAGAATATAGACAGGAATAAATCTGTAAATTTTGGTGTTTATAACTGCAGCAGAAGTGGAGGAAAAACTCTTTAAAGATATGTAGCGTAATTAAAATCTACAGACGCTTAAAGCAAGTGTAATAAAATAAACACGTAAATGTTTATTTTGGATGTTTTCTTCCACTAATCTGAAAGGAGACAAAAGCAAAGCAAAATATTCAATAAACTCAAAATTGACCAGTGCATGAAAAACAATGGCTTAGAGTTTTGCCTTAAATCAGAAAATACTGTCAACAGTCTGAAAAAGTTTTAAGGAATAAAATATGATAAAAATAAGTGTGAGTGATATATGAACAAACCCTTCAGTAAAATCCTTCAGAATATAGACAGGAATAAATCTGTAAATTTTGGTGTTTATAACTGCAGCAGAAGTGGAGGAAAATCTCTTTAAAGGTATGTAGTGTAATTGAAATCTACAGACGCAAATAGATAAAATACAATAAAATAAACACTTAAATGTGTGTTTTGGATGTTTTCTGTCCACTGAAGCAAAATACCCCAGAATCTCAAAATTGACCAGTACATAAAAACACAAGTTTGGCCTGTAGTGTCTTGCCTTAAATCCGAAACATGAAGTGCTTGTCTGAAATCTCTCCAGAGAGCCTCCAGCATCATGTGTCCGTGGGGTGTGAAACACAAATGTGTGTTTTAGACCCTCAGAGACACAGACGGCAGCATACTTTCATATTTAGTAAATATATTCAGCAAGTCTGAGCAGATCTGGAATCACATAATCACACATTCCAGCTGAACTGCAGCAGGTTTCATCCGTATTTGCTTGAGCTTAAACACACGTTTGCATTGCGATCGGAATGGGGACATCACATCGACTTCTGTTGTTTTTTTATAAACAGCTAGATAGACCTAACCCTAACCGAAAAACTTCAGAATTTTTACATTAAAAAATGTTTTATTTATGCTGTTTTTACACATCAGGATGTCCCCAAAAGCAGGTTTTGTGAAGTTTAGCTCACCTCTGGGTATGAATTTGTCCACAAAATATGATTAAGTAGATACATATAGTCATGGAAATACACTCAAAAAATATTTAGGACTAATTTTAAGATTTATGTTTTTGAATTAAAAAGAATTTCATTAAAAAGAATTCCAACCATTTGTATTACATCATTGAAACGGGTCAGATTTCTGGAATAGCACTAATTAACTGAACATGTTTAAATTCACAATAAGCACCGTATTATCATCAACAAAACCAATTTGTTTCAATCTCATATATTTTAACATACATTTAAATGTTGATTATTTTTATTTGAGCCATATTTTTAAACACATTCATAAATTTTACTTGAATAATGTAATTGTTAACAGATTTGTGCTACGTATATGCAATTTGAATGCAAAAATTATTATTATTTAAATGGATGCAATAAACTATACCATTACCATACCCGTTTCATTGATCACATTAAGTTTATTAGACGGTTTATGTTAAAACTGTGTAATCCAAATAGACGGGAATTATGCATTCCATTTAAATCTTAAATTTGTACACAATCTCAAAGCACATAGAAATAGATGATAAATCATGAAGAATAATTGCTTTGACAACTAGCTGAAATAAGTTTTTTTCTAAGCATCTTATTTAATTTCAGTTAATGTTTTTTTTCTTCTTCCAAGTAATGAAAATGTTTTTCATGGTTTTAGTTTTATTATACTATAAAAAAAAACCCAGTAAATGTTTCTGTAAACACGTCTCAAATGTTCCTCTCACCGTCTTCTTCTTCAGTTGTTCAGCTTCCATCTCTTTCTTGTGCTTCTCGTGTTTGATCTGCCGTTTCTCAAAGTACTCCAGCCGTTCCTCTTCCTTTTCCAAGTACTTCCTCACATTCTGTTTCTGTAGAGAACATGTTATACACTTATAAATCCTAGTCGTACATTGACTTTATTTCTTTAGTGTAAATAACTGTGGAAACGCGTCTTCAGTTTGTGAAAAGAATCCATGAACTGAATAGATGAATTCTGTATTGTATTCAGTATTGATAGTTGTTATATTGTTAAAAGTGATGTATAAATGAAGGTGACGTGACTTCTCACCTCGTTGCTGGAGGATTTGCGCAGGGTCCATGGGATCTGTAGGATGTGTAGTGTCCCGATACGGTCTGAGACCGCCAGAAGATGATGCTTCCCTACGGGACAGACACGAAACATATTTATTGGAGTATGTTTTACACAAACATACTATTTCAGAATTTCACATTTAATTCAATGTGTTTCTTCCTGTTTCTTTGTACACAAATGAATATATTTCTGATGAAATCTGAGAGCTGTCTCTTCTGTGTAATTGCATCTGCCGGCCTGACGGATGACAGAATGTGGTTGCAGAGACTCTTGCAGATATTTGGGTAATAGACCCAACAGGACTTTATAAAAGAAAATACGGCAGTGTATTTCCAGTGACGTCCAGTTTAAAAGGGAACGCAGCAGTGCAGCGATATCTCACCTGAGGAGCTGCTGGATCGGATGCAGGTGATGGAGGCGGTGCTGATTTTCTGGGTTTGTGAGGGATTGTGGGTGTTTTGCAGCAGATCCCAAACCTCGATTTTCCCGTCCTCCTTCCCGATGAAGAAGAGCGCCGGCCGAGACAGGGACCAGTGGCCGATCGTACACACGATCTCAGAGCAGGCTGACGTGAGGATCGGGCCGCTCTGAAACGAGAAGTGAGACAGAATCCTTCAGCACATGCTAACTGATCCAAACTACTATTCTATTATAAGCTAAAGTGGTAGCACTTTAAAATAAGGTTCATGTGTTAATGTATTAAAGCTGCAGTGTGTAGGTTTTAGCAGCATCTAGTGGTGAGGTTGTGAATTGCACTCCGACAGGATCTGAGATAGCAGAGAGTAGCCAGTTAAGCAATGATGTTTCTTTACAAAGATTAAATAAGAAATTATGTTTACTTAATTATTCAGTAAAACAATGTTATTGCGAATATTATTGTCACTTGTCCATCATTGTGTCAGTGTTTTATTCGCAGCTTCTTTACACGAAGAACAACATAGTGACGAAACGCGTTTGTCCGCTCAGGGCCACCGTAGAAACATGTGGATGTGTGTGTGTAGAGAGAAATGCCTCATTCTGAGCTAATAAAAACTAAACACACTCATTACTCATTAAGAGAATAGAGAATCCCTTTTAGACCATGCGCCGGAACCACCAACCATTTGTCCCGTCGTTAAACTAGCAAAAGTGGATTTCGGACGGTTGCGCCGTGCATTTTAGATCCTGAGCTTAGATCGGTAAAATAGGGCCCTCGAAGAATACGCTCAGATGCTTTTGTCCGTTTGATGTGCTTGTGCCGTGACCTCACCATGACCCCTTCCTTCCAGATGGCGAAACCGAAGCTGCCCACCGTCAGGATGATGTCCTCGAAGAACGGAGAGCGGCTCACGGTGTTCACCAGAGCGTGGTGTGTGAGGAACTGATGCGTGGGTTTGGCACCTGGCAGAAAACAGACATGAAACAATAACTTTAGCATAAAAACAAAAGATCCAAAAATGAACATTTTGTCATCGTTTATTTAGCCTCATGGTCTCAAACCTTAAATCATTCATGTTTTCATCTGCGCATGTGTGTAAATGTGTTTGGATGTTCACTCACTGAACAGTCGTCCCGAGTCGTTGTCCTTCTCCATTTTCCAGTCGCTGTAAACGAGTTCTCCGTCCTAAAAGAGACTCGAGAGCACACGCCTGTCTTTAGACACAAATGATCTACTCCACAAGATATGATTTGATTTGAGCTTCATTACAATAGAGAGTAAAATAAAGCGGTAACACGCATTACAGTAAAGTTTTAAATCTAAAATTAAGAGAATAAAGTCGTATCATTTCAAGATTAAAGTCGAAATATTTTGAGAATACAGTCTTATAGAAGTTATTGATTTTTCGCCTGTAAAGTCTATTCCGGCGCAGAGTATATTTTGTAACATCCTGAAACAAACAGTAATGCCATGTTGTTAGATTAGCCCAGATAAAAGTAAAAAGCTTCTATTATATTTAGATCCATGTCTGAGGCAGTTTGAATTCACAAATGCATTTCTTTACAAAAAAATTACAAAAATTCTCGTAAGTTTGACTTTATTTTCAAAATATTATGACTTTTGAAATAATTGGACTTTATTTTTGAAATATTTCAACTTTATTCTCGTAATTTTTTTATTTCCTTTGTTCCAGCGCCTCACCTCCGTCCCCACGTATAGTTTAGTGCTGATGTTCTCCAGGGGTTTCTGCTGTTTGGCCGACGGCACCCGGAGCTGTGCGAACCCTTCCCGACCCGTGTCCTGTGGGGGTTTATCACCTAGACAGAAAACACAGGCATTAAAGGTCAGTAGAGCTTTTTGGTGTCGCACAATATTGCATTATTTCATAATAATGTCATCCTGAATCAATCACGGTTCTCTTATATCAGGTAATGGTCACATGACATGCACGTAAACAACTTTTTTTTAGTAAAGATAAAATATTTAGCTTAGTTTTATATAAATATTTACATATTTCTTTTTATTCTAAAGTAAATACTTAATCTTTTTGTGTGTTTTTTTTTTTTATCTTATAAAAATTAATTTTAATTGTCACAGTGGATAGGCCCATCATCGTTGCTTGCAGCTATATTATTTATTGATTTTATTTTTAAAAAATTCAATTATAATTTATTTAAAATAAAATATTTCCTCTTTTTCGTAATTAAATTAATTTTATTTTTGTCATTAGATTAAAATAAACGATTTATTATTTAATTATTTATTTTAATTTATATAAATTTTTTTATTTAAATTTTTATGATGATGATGCTTTTGCTTCATGAATATATTATAAAGAAAAAAGCACCTAAACAAATTGTTTGCATGAAAAAACAAATATATATTTTTCTAAATTAAATTTGTGCAAAATGAAAGTTTGAATTACTCAACTCTACTTACGTGAAAACTCCAGTTATAATCAATGAAGCGCTTTACACTGTACAATGAATCTGACATTGAGTTTAAACTTTGCTGGTAATAATAAAAGGACTCTTGTGGGTTCATGCGCTCAACACATTAGCCTGTGATTGGCTACATAGCTCAACGCTGCACAAACAGGTTGTAAATACACCGAATAAATGTAAAATAGTGCTGGAGTCTCTATACCTGTAACGTAGTCCACTGTATTGTCCCGAAAGCTGAACTTCAGAGGACTGTATTCACCACTAGAGCCGATCTTTGGTAAGGTGACCTACAGTACACAGCGCAAAGGCACTTTATATAAAACAAAGTAGTTTCTCAATAATAAACAGGAAAATAACAGATTTAATTCCAGCTGTAAAGCAGTTCTAAAGACATCTTGTCCATCTTCAGAAAAGGGTCACAGTGGTGTAAAAACCTTGAGTCTAAGTTAAACGGTCGAGGAGTTATGAACAATTTAGTACTTTTTGGTTGCTCTAGCGCCACCTATGGGCCAATCGGGCTCATTCTGCAAATTGAGGCCTACCATCTGGCCAGGTTTCACATCTCTAGCTCTTATCAGTTTTACCAATTCTTACTATTACAAAAGGGTTTCAGCACTTGTGCTTGAACCCCTAATAATTAAAGCGCAGTGTGTGTGTGTGTTTGTGTGCAGCACACACTCGGATCAAGGGTTTCCAGGTCAGGTTGAGGTGTTTGAAGGTGTTTGGTACACCATGAGGGTTTTCCGGGGACTTTTCCTCCGATTTCTGTTTCACGTCCGTGAGGGACTGAGACGCGACACGAGGAGGTCGAAGATCCCAGAATAACACACAGCTGAAACACACACACACACACACACACACACACACACACACATTGAGGAGTGAGTTTGATGTTAAACAAGAGCATAAACATTTGTGTGTGTGTGTGTGTGTGTGTGTCTAGTGTAGATCGCAGCACCAGTCAGGAGAACACGTGACCATCTGAACGGACATACGACTCGGGTTTTCCACTGGAATCCCTAATCTGGACACCTGAGCGAGAAATTGAGGAGCATAAATACTGCAGTGTGATTTAAATTTAAACTCTTAAATGCAAAAAAAGCTTTTCTTACTCAGTATTTCTGTCTTGTTTCCAGTGCAAATAACAGAAAATTCTGAAATCAAGACGCATTTATTAGATGAGTAAAAGTATAAGATATTATGTCCTGTTTTCTGGAGAATTAATCCAAATTAAGTGCGTTGATGCTTAAAAAAGCAAAATTATCTGCAGATGGGTGAGAAAAATAATCTTAATTCGAACAGAAACAACATTATTTTTCTTACTCCATTTTTTAAGCATCAACTCAATTAATTTTGAAACAGGACATGATATCATTTTACTCATCTAGTAAATGCATCTTGATTTAAGAAATGTTGGGACTGAAAACCAGACGGAAACACAGAGTCATAAATGATGTTTTGCGGTGTAAGCGCTATACAGTATGTTTCTGTTTTAGAGAGCGGAGAGTTGACCCCGGGTTTACCTCGAATGTTTCTGGCAGCCACTGAATGTCTGTGACTGGAGCTTTGTGTCCGCTCTCTATCCCAGACACAGCGCAGTACCGCACCACGGGGATTACACCGCTTGTGTCCTGCAAAAACATGAACACATTTGATTTGCATAGTGTAAAAACACTTTACAGTAAGGTTTCATTTCTTAACATTACCGGTAGTTTTCTTAGTTAACATGGAAAATGAAAAATACTTCTACAGCATTTAGTAATCTTAATTAATGTTAACATTTATAATTTAAACATTAATTTAACAACATAAAACTCTAATCTACACAAGTGATGAGAAAACTAAGACGAGACTGTAATTTCAATGAAAATCAATTTGCGTTTTTACTGTATATTATAAGATGACATTTATATTTTTACATTTTATAGTTATACAGTATTTTACTGTAAAATTAAATGAAACGTCCCATTGGGTCTATTACAGTTTTTTACTGTATATTATAAGATGACATTTTACAGTTATACAGTATTTTACTCTAATATTAAATGAAACGTCCCATTGGGTCTATTACAGTTTTTTACTGTATATTATAAGATGATATTTACATTTTTACATTTTACAGTTATATAGTATTTTACTGTAAAATTAAATGAAGAGTCCTGTTGGGTCTATTATCATTTTTTACTGTATATTATAAGATTATATTTTTATATTTTACATTTATACAGTATTTTACTGTAAAATTAAATGAAACGTCCCATTTAACGCATTCTCATCCCATGGCGTCATATACGACGCTTTTGCTAAATTGTAGACATCCAACGCACATTACAGTATTTTACTGTAAAATTTAAATGAAACGTCCCATTGGGTCTATTACAGTTTTTTACTGTATAGAGTAAGGGAACTTACCAATACAGATTTTTACCAGCATTGTCACAGGCTTTTACTGTTAAAATTGCAGTATTTTTTTACAATGTATCTGAATGAGCACATTCCATAATCTAGTATTGTTTTTATATACAGCTAATAATAATAAATAGAAACACAGTCTTTATTTAGAGGTCATTTTTACATTTGAGGATGTCTTCAAAGGCAGGTTGTGTCACATTTAGCACATCTGGACACAATATGTTCCCAAAGCATTGCTAGCAAACACACACATGCTCTTAATGCTCATCTTCTGGGATTGGGAAAGTGTGTTTATATAAGGTATCAGTTAAACGTCAGTTCATTAAATGAGCTTTAAACAGATTGTTGGTGGTCACATGACCCGTTGTGAACTTCTGTTTGCACACACAGCTGTGTGTGTGTGTGTGTGTGTGTGTGTGTGTATGTGTGTAACTCACTGGTTTGTTTGAGATGTTGTCGCTGCCACTGCGGGTGTCCTGAAGTCTCTCCACATGTGCTGAAATGTCCCATAACACTACCTGTACACAAGACAAAAGTTTGTCGATATACTGCATGTCATGAGTCGACACGGCTGGTTCGTTTATAGCGCACTTCATACATGGTGGAAATTTAAAGTGCTTTACATTAAAAGGCACATGTTTTTTATGCACTGCTCAATGTTAAGATTATGAGCTATTTCTTCAGATTAGTGTAAAGAAAATGTAATCTTAATTTTATTGTATTTTATCTATTTGCGTCTATAGATTTCAATTACGCTACATATCTTTAGAGTTTTTCCTCCACTTCTGCTGCAGTTATAAACACCAAAATTTACAGATTTATTCCTGTCTATATTCTGAAGGATTTTACTGAAGGGTTTGTTCATATATCACTCACACTGATTTTTATCATATTTTATTCCTAAAAACTTTTTCAGACTGTTGACAGTATTTTCTGATTATTTAAGGCAAGACTCTAAGCCATTGTTTTTCATGCACTGGTCAATTTAGAGTTTATTGAATATTTTGCTTTGCTTTTGTCTCCTTTCAGATTAGTGGAAGAAAACATCCAAAATAAACAATTACGTGTTTATTTTATTAAACCTTCTATAAGCGTCTGTAGTTTTTAATTACGCTACATATCTTTAAAGAGTTTTTCCTCCACTTCTGCTGCAGTTATAAACACCAAAATTTACCGATTTATTCCTGTCTATATTCTGAAGGATTTTACTGAAGGGTTTGTTCATATTTCGCTCACACTGATTTATATAACATCTTATTCCTAAAAACATGGTGAAAATGTGATTTTTTTCAGGCTGTTGACATTGTTTTCTGATTTATGGAGTGATAAAAAGAGATATCCAGAATCCCCTCAGTAAAAACCTTTAACTCTAAAATAAGAATATAATATATGTATGAATATATAATAATATTTTGAACCTGGCTTCAGATTTATGTTCTGGAAGTGTATACAAATTTGTGCATGTTTAATTAGACAATGGCTTATTTGTACATTTAAACATAATATTCAGAAAAACTTGGTACAATACTTTTTTAATGTAGTCAACTGGGGGAAATATGGTGATATATACTGTTTAAGTTCCCCTTGTGGTGTAAATCTAGCTTTTAATGTTGTGTTTAGGACACACGCTTTAAGACACACCATGTGCAAATTCATAAGTCGAAAGCATTGCTGGTGTCGAGTTACATTAAAGATATTTGAAGGAAAAACATTTAAATATGTCATTTTGGTGATCAAAGATGAGTTTTACGGGATAAAATGATTGACCACAGGGGACTTTAACATTTTCACCCTAATTATCTATCGTGTCTTTCCTTTAAAATGATGATTAAATAATCAAAGCAGACGCATAAGAGATAATATGTACGATAAAAGAGTGTAACAGTTAAGTGCTGTTAAACTGGTTGTGCACCTGTCCGTTCAGGCAGCCGCCAGCGATGATGTTCGGGTCTGACGGACAGAACTGGAAACAAAGAACATCTTCAGGACATTCAAGCTGCAACTGCAAAGCAAACAGTGGATTGGGTTGACATCTGTTCTTCTGCTCACGGTTCTGCCTCGGTTACAGTGGCGCACGCTGAAATAACACTGTTAATGTTCTTAACACTCATTAAATCATTAAAAATAGGGGGAAAATCCTTAAATGAAAGGTAGTGTTGCTGTTTACTGAGCGGGTCACTTTTTATTTATTATTATGATTGGGTGTTTTTATATTTATGCACATTGTTGGTTCTTTGTGTGTATGCATGTTAAAACACAAGTATAATAAAAGTAATCAATCAATCAATTGTATGATTGTGCATTTTGTATTTAACATGCTATTTACATACTCCAGTAAACATTACACTGGAAACTTTTGTTTACGTAATAAATACTGATGATGATGAAGATGCTGATTACCTGTGGGTTTATGGGGTCAGTGAAGCTCCAGAAGAGAATGTATGACGGGTTTAACAGGAGTTTAGTGGAGTCGTCGATCCGCTCCTCGAGAGACAGTCTCTCCGTCATGGCCACAGCAATCACACCTGAAAACACACTTCTTTATTATGCAGAACAATGGGGAAAATGCAGTAAAAAACACACATTTCATAATTTTATTGTGTGTCTATTTTAATATTATTTTATTTTATTTCATCTTGCATTAGGGCTATTTTATTATTATTTTATTTTATTAAAAGCACTTGGATATTTATTTAAATTTTTCATTATGTATATTTTATGTTATTTTTTACTATGGCTATCTCATTTTATTATTATTTTATTTGATTATGATGGATCTTTTATTCTGTACTATGGCTATTTAATTTTATTTAATTTTACTGTTTTATTTCTATCATTTTATTTTATTTTGCACTATGGCTATGTTATATTATTTTTTATTGTATTATATTATTTTGCACTATGGCTATTTTATTATTATTTTTATTTTATTACTTTATTTTGCACTTTGGCTATTTTATATTATTACTATTTTATTTTGTTTTATTTTGTTTTTTTGTTTTTTTATTTTTATTTTATTATTTTATTTTTCACTTTGGCTATTTTAATTTTATTTTATTATTTTATTTTGCACTTTGGCTATTTTATTTATTATTATTTTATTACTTTATTTTGCACTATGTCTATTTTATTATTAGTTTATTTTGTTTTATTTAATTTTTATTTTGCGCTATGGCTATTTTATGTGTTTTTTATTTATTTTTATTTTATTATTTTATTTTACACTTTGGCTATTTTATTTATTATTATTTTATTTTATTATTTTATTTTGCGCTATGGCTATTTTATTTAAATTTTTTTATTATTATTATTTTATTTTGCACTATGGATATTTTATTTTATTATTATTTTATTTTTTTTATTTATTTTTTTATTTTGTGTTATGGCTATTTTATTTTATTTTATTTTTTGTACTATGTCTATTTCATTCTATTTGATTTGACTCTTGTTGTATTGTACAGGTGTGTGCTCTGACCGCTGATGGAGGGATGCCAGTGCACGTGACTGATGCTCTTCTCTTTGCTGAAGTGCAGGTCCATGAACGACTGATACTCCTTCAGCTGAGTCTCCGTCTTCCCCGTCGGCACACCGTCGTCCTCGCACAGGACCGTCCAGTCGTCACAGAACACGTCTGACAGGATATTCTGCTGCAGGGACTCTTCCAACCTGACACACGCCAGAGAAGAGCGCAACATTTAATACAAGAGAGAAAACGCATTCCATGCTTTGGAAATATAAAGCGATTTTGAGCAACTGGAACCGAATGTTACGGCATAAGCACACTCGAGAAGAGAGAAGTGAGTGGAGAGTAACCTGACCTTCTAGCCACAGATGTGATGAAGTTCCTCAGGCTCTCTGATCGCAGGAGATGTTCTTTCTCCTCAGGACTGAACTCTCGGGGTTCGTACTGCGTGCACATGTTCTTTGGGTACTTCCTGTAACACGTGAGCATCTCTCAGTGCATCATGCCGATCAGAGAAAACGTGGACGATGTGTGACTCTGGATCACAGAACCAGTCTAAATGCACATTAATGCACAACTTTAAAGGAGATTTTCTCAATGTTTCGATTTTTTTTTTTTTGCACCCTCAGATTCCAGATTTTCAATAGTTGTGTCTCAGACAAATATTGTCTAATCATAACAAACGTACATCAATGGAGCTTCAGATGATGTATATATCTCAATATCAGAAACTTGACCCTC